>NC_051121.1:4282032-4538491 GCF_014839805.1 Manduca sexta | reverse complement strand
CATTAGTCTTGCTTCGAAATCGTCTAATGTTGACATACCTACTAAATTACCTATTATGCGTAAATAATTGCAACATTTATAAAATCGAACAATAAATGTAGATAATTCTCCTTCCATTAATCTCAAATATAAGTACTTACCTATTAATTTGTTATAAAAGCAACAAAAGTAAGTATTAAAATTATAACCACACTACCTCCAAATAAATATCTGTTCTTTTTTTTTCAAAATAAAACTTTAAATGTAATTACCCCATATAGAAATAGGTATCACGATCGTCAAACAGACCAACAGTTTAAAGATACTTTCATGATAAACGTATATAATTATCAATTAAAATAATAAAGAAAGGTTATTCGTTAACTTTGCTTGTATCGTTTTAAATTCAGTAAAATATAATAAGTAAGTACTTATTTTCTTCTAACACACATTTTGTGTCTAAAATCAAAAATATGTGAAATTACAGACTAATAATATACTTACGTAAAGGTAGACATTAAACTGATCACAGGTAGTTAATTCCATTATAATACACATTTACTTGTAGTTTCTAAATAAACAAAGCGAAATAAATAAGCCGAAAATGCTCGGGTTCCCTTTGCCCATATCTTCCGCGCGATTCCGACAAACACTGGCATAGAAAGTCATACAAAATGCTGCCATCTATATTTAAAAACATACTACGACATTAAGCCGCTTGACAGCGGGTTACCTTGCGCCAGTGGCGTCACAATTGTAAATTTATATTTGCCTATTAAATATTTTGTTTAGTATTACCGAAAACCTAAAAGGGAAGCCGGTGGGAATCGGCTTGTATGGACGCTTCGCCACTGGTCCCTAAATAAAGGGCCTTAATTTATGTTGTTTTTTTTTTACTGTGAAAAGACTCAAACAGTAAAAAATTTATACTTAATCATAAAAAAGGTATATTTTGCTGACAATATATTACGCGTAAGCAAGAATAAATTTACCTCACGTTGTTTTTACGTACCGTTTCGACAGATCTTATCTTTTCGCATTATCATAATGTGTTTTAAATTGTGTCAGCGTGGAGAGCTCCCAGACGATACCAAAGCACGAGTAATAAAGAAGATGGAGAAAGGTTGATTTTCCACGCTCTGTTTGTCCTGCGAGGAAGTGATTACATTACCGGCTCCCGTTCAAGGATAGTGCGTGGTGGTCTTAGTTTCTAGTCTAAAGTATTAAAAAATAACCGATCCATAAAATGTGCAGAGGGAAGATTTTATGTTATGTTTGCTATGACTATGTTATTTGTGCGTTTGTTTTGAAATTCGGTCACTCTGTAGGGAAAGCTATTTATAAAGAATTCAATAATACATTCCTGATAATAAAATGTTATGATACAGATATTTGTAGGATAATTCCCCTTCGTATCCAAACTATTGGGAGTAAACAGGAAGACATTATAAGATATGTGTTATCGTATAATAATTTTGTGGAATAAATGTATTGGAAACACAAATCTATATGCAGAATAAAATGAACACAAGTAAACTTTGAACCGAGCATTAGCATACAGAACTGTTATAACTTCAGCACACTGCTTATCTGATACACGGACGAAATTTTATATTTATAAAAAGCGAGTATGTAGAAATTTATATTTTTAAATCGCTCCAATGTCGAGTTCTGGTCTGAATGCCGTATTTCTAGTATGAAAAATGCATACCTAGATTATATTTCTGTTTTGTGTTTTTCAATTATGGAATTTAATTTGATCGAGTTTGAAGGGTTTCCGTCAGTTTAAATTTCGTTTTTTTTAATCAAAAATTAAACCCATATCAATTTTTCAATCGATATTTCTAACTTTATTTACTTTAGAGCGTCCGTGCAAGTCTTTTTTAGTTAATGTACTAAAATCTTTACAAACTTAATGTTTGTAGCATTAGCAGTATAGCTGAATATTCTTCTAGATTAAACAAGTATTTAGTTCCTTATTTATTTAAATATCCAATGGCAAAAGTGGCGTTTGCTTTGTTTTGCGTACGAAATCAAGAATATGAGGCAGACAACGAAAATTACAAATTGGATGTCATAAAATTATATTAAGCATATTACTACCAACAACGCTGACGTAGACATGTCACTAAAATTTAACATAAAACGACTCATGCATCAACACAACGCAAGCGACAAAATTGACATCTATTCGTCCGTACAGACACACGGTTGTTTCTGAATCAAGCGGCCGCTCGCGTCCCGTGTCGATCTCGTGTGCGAATTTGACGATTTTTTTCCACCGACAGCGTTCAGTTGCGGGAATCCATTCAGAAGCACCAACACGTGACGCCATTTATCAAACGAATATTGCGATTAATCAATGGCAGACAGACCTGTCTGCTAAACAATGCGACACGGTGACGCGTTTTTGTTTCTTTTGATAGATAGGTTTGTGTTACTGGAATAGCGTTGGAATGCTTGTGGAGAGGTGGGAGACCATGATGCTTATCCTTAATTAGTTTTAAATAGTTGAGCAACATAACTCATATACAACGCTAGAGGTGGATGTTACTTAGTCCAGGATATTTTGGAATTAATGATTTTTTGAATAAGTAGGATAGTATTATTTAATATACAGTGTAACATTGTTGTAAACAAATCGGGAACTTTACTACTCCTTATCTCCTCATTTTTAATGTTATACCCAAGGCACCTTATGACCTACATCCAGAACGTAACTTTAAACCAGATATCACGACGAAAGATAGTATTTATTATTCAGACATGTCGCAACATACGTCATGTTCTAAAATATGCCGCCGGCGGTCCCAAACTGGAATTCTGTGTATTCGAGGCAGTATTATATAGGTCGCTTAGCTAGTGCTCAAAATAAATTGTCTAAGACCGCAGAACACGGTCCAAAGATGTTAAGTATTAACAAGGATAGGTACCTATAGTGCTACTATTATCTGCTACAATGCATGAGTAATGCGATTCGGTATACAGTCTTCAATGTGATGCTTTCGAAGGTTCGGTTGTAAAATGAATTATTATGTTGTAATGTCATTATTTTAACACATTATTAATATTATTCTATTATATATTTCTATTCCAGTCTTTAACATGACATGGCAGATTAAGAATGCAACACACGATAGATCCATAATAAAATCAAGCAAATTCAAACATAAGAAGAATAAAGGAATTTCAATAAAATGTTTTATATTTACAATTCAGCAGTAAAGTTCTTTAAATGGAAATGTTGTTGTTGTAAATATATTGTAAATCTTTTTGTTTGTTTGTAGATTAGCGTTTGAAACAACTGAATAAATAAGAACGTCAGGTGTTCCATCAGCGTGACGAAATAACCGAAAGGTTATATTTCATCTCAGAAAAATAACTTCTCGGGGATAAATATAATAAAGCAGTACGAAGTCGCGGGCAACAATAGCTCATATTTCATGAGTCCTTCACCCTATCACGAACATTAATCGGGTATAAGTTTAATTATGACGGTAACACGGCAGCCATCACCCTTTGTTCAGTTTTTAAAAGAGTTATGAACTCGGGCACACCACGTGACCTTCCCAGTTGTAAATCAAGTTGCGCCATTCGTTAGACGGGGACAAAGAAGATCGTTGCCATGACATCGGGCCGACACCTGGCCCGCTCAGATTGATAGTCCGGCTACTCGCCAGGGTTTGATATGAAAAATTTGCATACTAATATTCCGAGGCCCAGGGGAAGTTTCGTAATGGACAATCGTGTTCTCGAATGAGACGGCATTCTGTTATACAGCTTCGACAATACAAGTCTTTGAAGTAGTTAAGGATAAGGAGCATTAGAAACAGTAAAATATTAAGACTGGAAGTTTAAAAGCCGTAAAACAATTTTACGGCGGACAGCTTCAAAGCTCATTAATGCAGAAATGTTTTACAAATTATTTTGTGCTCCAATAAATCCTTTACATTTATTCTCATAAAAAATGCATAGAAATTATATTTTAATCACACAATGCACCTGGCCATTATGGAATTAAAGCAGTAAGGCCCCTTTTTTTAATTACTGATCCATGTTGACACCACACATCTAACCATGATTTAGTTACATATAACATATATTGTCGATCGAATATATATCCATTTAATTTTATTCATATCCCACCATTTGAAACAAAAAACACATGGGAAAACTCATCAGTGCGGAATTCGACCATTAATTTGGACAGCGTGAATTGACAAAAAAACTAGTGTTGTCCAGGAAGGCGTGTCGACATATCGACACTCATCGCCTATTCATCGTGGACGCGACGAGACTCATGAATATTGATGGAGCTTTCCCGGGTGTCACGTAATCCGTCCGCGGCATCCAATTCGCCGGCTGATTGGATTTTACTTGGAGACCTTTGTGTTTGCATAGTCGCCGAATTTGCACAGCTGTTTGCCGTGCTTCTTTTTCAACTACACCTCAATATTGCTGTAGCCTATTATTGTTGGCACTTCTGTATTAATTGACGGTTGTTTCAGTTGCCTGTGCTGATCTCAGTCGGTGTTTCTTTTTACGTAATTTTAAGTTATCTTCAATTCGTATTAGCGACTCTTCAACCGTCGCTTTAGGTTATATCATGAGAAATAACAGTGATATACATAAAATACTATGTACCTTACATGAAAACAAATATCAAAGACAACGTGTTTTGTTAATAATATTTTTTTTACAAAATCATTAAGTTTATTCTCAGCTGTCTTCATTTCCGTGCTACACAGTTAATCAAAAATCCTCAACTTGGAAAGATTCAAATACTTTATAATTTGCGCGTTGATTGTGCCTCAATTAAGCAATCAAGTGATAAAAAAGACAAGTTCACTATAAACCGGGCAATAATTAAAGCGTTAGTAATTCCGTCAATTACACCACAAACATTATGGAGGCAAGGTGCTATGACAGATGTTTTATTGGAATTTGAAAATTGCTTAATGATTTACCAGCCACTGTAGGAATACCTTATTTATTTTGGTTTTACATTGATACCATACAAAGTAGCCAATTTGGGTGTGCTTATAAAGATATTACATAAATACTGGATTAATGTTTGACATTGCATCCGCAATGTAATAAAAAGATTCTAGCCATCAGTAAACTCGAGTAACAAAATTGTACGTTAAAATATTTAATGAAAAATGTACAAGACGAGCTCACAACGACCGCCCAAAACTATTTACCGAGCGTACGAAACTTCATAAGATTCATTGGAACACGTACACCGAGCAAATTGCTTACGAGAGGGACTTGAAACTACTTAATTCAGAGTGAAACGCATTCCTTAGCGGGGGCAAACACGACCTAATCCGAAACTACTTGCAAGCAGATCAGGGTAATGTCGAACTAGGCGGGTCTGCTCATGAATACTAAACGCGTTCGTGTACCCACGGCACAAATACGGAGACCACATTAATTACATCTGGTGCCGCAGCGCTCGGGGTATAGAATATTTTGTTTTTACACTGGTCGGCCATGGGAATTACATAAGGCCATGTGTACATGGGCTTATTTTTGCAACTTAAAGGTAGGTGGAGTCAATATTTACCGTATTGAGATATCTCTAGAGAGGAAGTAGAAAGTACTAAAATGTTTGGGATGTTTTAATTATTTTATTCATATCAAAATGCTCAATAGTGATCAGATACCAATAGACCAATGTATTCATATGCATTTAAATTAAATTTGTTATTCTATTGTTCTAACACGTAGAAGAACGTTTCTGAAATCTACTCAAAAATTATATTTCAAGCCGCCTGCTCCGAACCTAATTTCTACATCGACGTCACTTTGAGTAAAACCTCTCTGAACAACTGTTTACATTTGATCACGCTTGGAAAGCCCTCAGCCGCTTTGGTTTCATCACAGAGAGTCCTCATTGTCGATGAAGTGAATAATGTCGTCAGAGGTGTCCATGTCTTTGTTTTAAATATCAAAGGATGTCTAGTCCACTGTTATATTACTTTAGGTATTTTTCATAGTATTCATTTTTTTTTTTTTATCAGCAAATGAATTTAATTATGGGTGGTAAATGGACAGTCTGTTGATTAAGGCTATTTATCAAATTTTATTAGGCCATACAATGTATACTTCTTATTTCATAACAAACAATTTGTTTTGCTAAGCTTTATCGTTATTAGTAGTTTTCTTGTTTGCATTTAAACTTTGCATCATTATCGCAGTGAAATGTAACGGTGCTGTCATCTCGGAAAACTTGGAAACTTCTTGGTTTTACGTCTTGAACACAATGCCGGCTGCGAACCTTTGTTTTCATGTTCCGCTATAAAAATATATGGAAATTGTGCATTATGAAATCGCTTTAGATCTTAACATCAACATTGCATGAAAGAAAAAGTAAGATGATCAGAATACATTTTATCAATTCACTTTTATTTGTTGAATGCATCTGGATTTTCAATTCAGTGCAGAAATGTGGATTCTGTATAGCCATTGAGATATGCAACATACACTGAGAACCCACTTATCAGTTTGACATTAAAATCACGACACATCCTCACCGAAACCGCTTCTAGCCATGTATATGCATGTAGAGAAAATATCCTCCGAGACGGCAGTATAAACACGTATCCGAGTTGCTACGTAACAGAATATCTGCGTGGATCTTGTTTATCCACTCAGGATACGCTTCCCACGAGAAATGTAGACTTTGCACTCTACGGGCGCAGCCTGCAGTGCCGATTTTTGTTGCCCGTTGCTTTGTGAGCGCCGTGTGCTTCGCCAAGTTACGTTTCGGATTTTATTAACAGCACAACTTCATGTTTGATGTTTGTATTAGCTGCGGCTTTTGCAATTACAGTTGAAATCTTTGTGTGAAGCTTTGTTAATTAATGTTTGGTTCCTTGATCCTTTGTAATAATGATACAGTTCAGAGCATTTACGTAAGTTTGTTGGTTGAAGAAAATATTGAATGTTGAAATTATTTTTGTAATTTTGTTTGTGATGTCTTCTTGAGGTAAAATATTATTGATAGTGTTCAAATAGTTTTTGTTAGATGTAATGTTTATATTGATGATTCAGTTTATTAATACCTACTAATGATTAATACGAATGAAGTTATTCATTGAGTGTCTAATTAAAGCGTGGTCGTCATTAGAAGCGTTTGCTACACGTGCAAAATCCTTTTTGTTTCAACCAAATGATGAAACGGGGATGTCGCTCGATTATGCTTATGCTATTGTAAGCACTATGATTACCGGAAACATCAGTAAAACGACCTAAACATTCTACACACGTGAATCTTATCATGCTCAGTTGGTAATTGCTCTGTGACTATGACCTAACAAGAGTATTAGTTGTATAATGCCTACTAGTGACACGACTTGAACTGACTCAATGGCGTAATTGTAATTGTACACAATACGAGTACGACTACCGCGCTGAGGTCCTGTGTTCGAATCCCGGGCTGGACAAAATAGGAGTGACTGAGTTTTTCCATCTGAAAAATTACTCAATTGTAGCCCGAAGTTAGGAAGACGGCAGTGTGATAACCCCGTGCCACGAAAAACTAATTCGGTTAGGAAGGATTCAATCAATAGTGACATCAGAAATAGACAAAGCAATGTAACCTACTCACGCGGACTCTCGCAAGTGAGAAATTTAACCTCGTATTCATTTTTGTCTGATTAATAAGAAGAATAAATAAAAACAGTAAATACAATGCTTTAAATACACGTATAACGTATTCCAATGGTCATTACAGGAGCGTCATTAAATTCAGTGAACTGAACCGCGGCACGCTTCCGTCATAATCCCGGGATAATGCCGGCCGCTATCAATATTGCATGTGTACTCCAAGTGAAATGATAATGCCGACGATTATAATAACACCCATTTCACTACAATAATCCACGTTGATGGGGTAGCTTCTATATTGTGGTATAAATTGTGCAAATATTGTTTTGAGGTTTGAGAGTGATGATTCCAAGCGGTTGTGTGTAGCTGTCGTCAATAGATCAACAGCTTCCTTCACTATTCAAACACTGATAGATCATTTGTATTTAACACAACGCGTTTCGTCTTCTATATTCAGTAACACTATTTAAAGACATTCTATATCCTACCCTCATACGCTCCAAAGTGGTTTCGGCGCAATACACCTTTTCGCGTATGTTACAAAACGTGAGGGCTTACTTTTAAGGCCGCCCGTCTGCCTGACGACAATCTCCTGTGGGATAGTCAATCCTAACCAATATAATAAAAAAGTTCTGGCCGATACGTGAAACGAACCCAAGACCTCATAGCTCACAGCTGTAAGTTGCCGTAATGTCATTCTGTGCCCGAACAAAATTTATTTACACCTATAATTCATTCGAAATTTTATGTTAAAGTGTAATCTATTCCCATCCTGCACAAAAGACCTAACAAATATCCACGGCCACAAATCTGACCTGATTCTATTAAATCAAACTAGGCGGAACATGGCGGGCTATTGACTATGTCGTGGTCCTTCGAGCCGGATGAGGCATGTCGCACCCTCGACGCGCACCGTTGCCTTAAGCATATTTCATTTGGGATGCACGTTGAGTAAAGATTTTTGTTATATTAGCTTTTGTATGATACTTTGCGACGTGGTGTTATGGGGTTGCTAATTTTTGGTAGTTATGCAAAATGATTCTTATTTTATAGTTTAACTATATTTAAATTTGTATTTAAACTGGCTTTTACTTGCGCAAAATGTAGTAATATTCCTGATTTATATTTTGTTTGTATCATATTCCACATTTTACTAAAACAGAATTCTAGGTAAAAGTATACAAACAATACGAAGAAAAAAGATCTTCCTCAAGTGTTCAAGAGCACGTTACTATGGAGCAGCCACTTCTTTGAAGTGTTCATGAAAAACATTGATACGGAATAGAAATAAATCTAATTCCGTTCACCCACTCTGCCGACCCACTTACCGTCCGTTTGTTTATTTATCGCAGCACATTAAACATTCATAGCTCGATTACCCGCAAACTGCGAGCACCGGCAATTTTCCACTACCGCCCTCTGGGTGTCATAAAAAGAATTCTCTCCTTGAGATTAATGAGATCGCTCCAGTGACCATTTATAAAGCCGTGGCTTACCGACGGATGGCTGAGGGTGGCTCCTGCCACATGTATTATGCAAGTCGTGATCATATAAAAAGATTATATTATTTTAAAAATGTGAAAAATGAAGGTACTTAACGAAAGACGAATGAAATTAATTTCATTTGCATTTTTTGTTTCTTTTATGTGGGAAATTCATCATAGCCCTTGGTTCGTTTTAGTGGAATGACATAAAGCCCAAGGAAAACATTTTCAGGGTGAATGGGACAGCTGATAATTAAATTCAAACGGTAAATCCTTATTGATAGCATACTTGAGACATGGAGATTACCTAAACTAAATTCCTTCTGTAGTAATATTTTGCCAATATATGGGTCGCTTGGTGGAAGGCGCTACGATTACCTGTGAAAAGTAACAACACCAATGAATAACAAAGTGTTGCGGATTGCAACCCGAATCATCAAGAGAACGTCTCCGTGTCGTATTTAAGATTTTAATCAAGCGTGTACAGAGTCAATGACTTTGATTAGTACGGAGGTAATATACTTACCGGACAAAGTCTAGCACTAAAGATGCACGATAAACATCAACACGCAAGCTTGGCGTGTAATAGCTTATAATAAGTCGTTAGGAACACGAATAATAAATTAACGTTAAATACCAAAGAAACTAAGTAACCGATATTGTAACGATATCAAAGTTAAACCATTAAGGCGATACTCATAATATATCACTCATAATATACTCATAATACTCATAATCATGGATATTTCGGCCTTTAAAATTTAATATGACGAAATTTTAAAGGCAGAAATATCCATGATTATTAATTATTTTTACGTTTTTCTTTCAACTGCGAGAACTAATCACTAACTAGACGTGAATTTAAATTCTTTACTTGCCAATACTTGTTTAGTTACCCAGATTAAAGATGAAACAAAATGTATGAAAATGGACCTTGAGGTATCGCCTTAAGACATTGTGTTTGTAGTGACCACTCGAATTCAGTAAAGTGGCAATCGCATTTTCCGAATGGAGTTAGAACTGTCCACAGAACCCTTTCACGGTAAGAGCATTCCGGTTTACCCCACTTCTAGATATTGGGACATAATAAACTTGGACTATTTTGTGAAATATTTTTGATAAATGGAAATCTTATTAGACTGAACGTTTTGATCTTGAGTGATGAAAAGATGGTCCAAAGAGATATTAAAAAATGTTTAATTGAACTGTTAGGAGTCACTGTATTTATGGTTAATTTTTTATATGTTTTAGGAATTTAATCACGATATGTGACACGATATTGCCTATTCATATAACTGAGGACAGTGAAAATAGGGCACAACACTTTAGCTTCATTAATAATTGCTAAAGAAAACGTTCAACCTAGTAACGTATATATCACAATTCCGCAAAAATAGGTAGACTACAAAGTAAATTTTTGTCCACAGCATTATCTTTGATGATGAGAAACATACTTTTAAGAACAAATCATCGTAATTGCTCTGACCGTTAATCATCCACAATAATAAAGCAAGTGCGTAATTTTCCCGAAAATATAAAGCTACTTCAATGTTCAAATATTGTTGTTGATTATTTTAAATCCACAAAGGCCACATACAGGCTAAGCCAGTCGATAATGAAGTGTCGTATGAAGTTATGTCGCAGTATCGATTGTCGCGTGGTCGCGGGCGACGCGGCGCAAGGTCGCGCAATGTCGCCGCCTCGCACGCCACACTGCTCACGTGTTTACACTGGCCCACGAGACAATTTTATTTACTCTAATACACTATAAACAATTTGCTAGTGAACATTACTTTTATTAGATTCGGCCTTTGACATTCCAGAGGTCGCGCGGTGGGTGCGAGCGTAATGGCTCAGATTATGATAGTTTTAGGTCTTTTGTTTGGCTATGGATGTTCTTCTAGAGAGAATAAATATGGATCTGGTCTGAAATATTATGTGTTTAAAGACGTAGATATATTTAACGGGGACGTGCAATACAAACCCTTTAAATATGTTAGACTTATGACATAATACCATATTATAGTGTGTGGACGAGCAGATGGGTTATCCAACTGGAAGTATTTTCCACCGTTTATGAACTCGAACACAATCACCAGATGTATGGGTGCTGTGCTAACATTTAAAGAGAAGAAATGAAATTTAGGTTTCCGTAATCTAATTGAGATTCCAAGATACTCGCATCGTGGTGTAAACATACTACAACATATATCTTTTATCACATAATCATTTGAGCCCTACCTGTAAGTGATAGATAGCATTTCTCAATTACATTACGAAGGAGACGCCACGTCCGCCGGCCGAGTATTTGGTTTCACAGCCCCATACCCCTCCGCCCGTCGCGTTCATCCTGCTTGACCCATTTTTACATCAACTTTCGTAAAGGGTTTGTCTTACGGTAATTCCATTTTCGGACCCCTACTTAACGTAGACACTTCCGCATTCAGCGGGCGTGTTTGTTTTTACAATGGACGTTGTTCATTCTGCGTCGTGGCAGTATTCATCTAAGGTGACATGAAAATAATTCGAGTTGTTTAATGTTTGGAGGAAGCATCAGAAGTGTTTATTGATTTGAGTATTATATCTTTAATCTACGAAAATTGTATTATTTTTCGTGATAAGTTTGTATGGCCAGTCATTAGAGGACAATTATAAACACCGAGATGAACCAGATATAAAATGGAAGAATCGACTACCACAGTGTCTTTTTAAAATCAATAACCCTTGAAGGGTTTTATTTGGTGAATTTTTATAGCTAAATATAGTACTTAGTATTTTAAAGGAGGAAAAAACACCCAATATTTATTTGCCCCGATGTATGATGCGCCAATTTTTCCCGTTTCCAGCGATTTGCTAGTTCACAAAGACTGTTTTCTTTCGAAAACATTTATTTAATACTTCTTGCATAAACCATGGCGCACATACAAAGAGTGCACACGCGGGCAATATTTGTTTGCGTCCACAAACATTCGTAATATCCATATCTTTGAGAACAATGCAGAGGGATTGTTTACGTCGCCGGCGGTATGTATTTGCAGAGGTCGGTAGTGATGCACTGATGTATAGAATTGTTGACCATAACGAAATTGTAGTCGATGTATTATAGAAAATTACTAAAACATGGCGATTATATTCTAAAGACTCAGTTAGTAAATATGGATGTAGGGTCAAAAAATCTATTAAGATTTTGAAAATATTTTAACCAATTAGAAGCTCCTTTTTATCCCGACTTTGTTGGGCAAGTTTTAGGCTACTTTTTATACCGTAAACGAACTGGCTTGCATAACTTCTCACTAAATACGTTTTAATCAAAATGCTGTCTTCGTCAACTCTTAACAAATTACAGTGATAGCACGAAGTTTTAAATATGTTAGGGATTAATATATTTAGTAAGTCGTTGTGCAAGCCACCCTAAATATAATAAAATGTATACCTAAATATTCTACTAACTGACTGACCCGTCCCGTCACTAGTCTTCACTATGTCACTGCCAGTTTCGATTGCACTTGTAATTTGATTCTGTCCGCGATCGTCACGACTGATTTGATTCCGCTTATTGTGTTTGTTTTGGCTTTTATTTATGACGTTTTGTAAAATGTTTCATTATCTGTGTTGGTTTTCTTTTCAGAGCTTCCCCTAGCAAAATGACGCGGTAATTGTATTCTTGGAACCTATATACATTCTACAATATGTTATGTTTACTTTGGTTGTTTAATTTTTTTAATATTGTATATTGTTTCATTCGTTTCATATTGAAAGTGCCACTAAAATTCTCGATTCTGTGCATCCCTTCCTAAAGTACACATCATTTTAATTTTAAACCAACACTATTAGACAGATAAATGTAATAAGGAATATTTTGGTAATTAAAAATTTCAGTAAGGCCTAAATTTTAAAGAAATTCTTTATAAATCTTTGCATAACCCGCCCTTAACTATTGCGCCGTAAAAGTATGGAAGTAGTGTCAAGGTCGTTTGTTCCGGAGAGGGCCTTAAATACCACTATTAATATCTTCAACATAGTTAATGCGGATAGAGCTTAGTTGCAAAACAATTAGTTCATATAACCGTGATGAACTTTGGATCCTATATAATGTCTTCACACTTGACCTTTGCCTTGTCTCGTACGTATATGTGATAACTACTAGATGTGTAAATAAACACAGACACCTATGTACTATGGACTTAGTGTAAGGGTGCATATAGGTTAGATAAACATTGCAATCCGGATACGATTAATGGATAATGAAAATACCTTTATATGTACAATACGTAACACAAAAAAACATAGAATCGAATCATACATAATCTATACATCTAAAAGTTTAAAAAATCATCATAGGTGAATTCATTTTTTATTAATCATAGACCACGGTAATAAGTCGTATATCGTAATGAATTTTCAGTAGTGTTGTGTTTAATTTTTTAAAAATTCTGTTACTAAGCCGCGTGGAAGGCTTGTAGGAACTTGATTAGATTGAATTACCATGTTAGGGAAAATATAATGACATTACTAAGTTTTTCCCTTTAAAAGACTTCGAAACGTCATTAGACAAGTACTAGTGTCTTATTTGGTGAATTAATTTATTATTACAATTACTTATGTATATCAAAGGTCGTCTTAGAGGCCGTGAGGCGTCCGGCAGTGTCGTACCTTCCTCGTTCATACCGACTTGTCACAGAAGGAGGTATTTTAAAAGTAATGACTAACTCTCGGTTTTCTATTTTTAGACGCACTGTTTTCTATCATAAAAGTAAAGTTAGATAGTTTCTCTAGCCAACAAGAGTTAGGTCCTGCGATAGAATTTCTTATTGTTATGTTCTCCGCTGGTAAGACAGAGAGGATTATATGTATTGGACATGCAAGTCATTGCTATCTCAATTAATATGATGCGATCTTTCGCGCATGTTGCACAATGGTTTTTCGCTTAGTTGATTTTTACGGGCTTATTTAACATCCTCTCTGGCGGATCCATTCTTGTTCTCCCACCCACGTAGATTTATATCATCCCCAACAGTTTTTAATCCACACAGTATTCTCTGTCACAACAAATCATGCTATCCTTTGTCCAAATGAGCCGCATAAAATATTTTCACATCATTTGTGCAAATGATAACCTCATATTCAATTATTATTATAATGATATATGTACATATTTACATCAATCGAGCTGGCCGGATGTTGTTAAGTACATTCACCAATATGAATGTACCGGCGGATTCACAGAATTTTGATAACGGTAATGGGCATGAACGTTACCCCAACGCTTTGTTTTGTCACTTTCCTTGTTAACGGTGCCTTTTCCACTTTTTTTTTTATATACTTGCACGGCGAAATTGACCGCACTGCAGTTGATGATAAGTGGAGTGGAGTCCAATAGAATGTCGACTGACGAGAGATGATTAACCCTGTAATCGACATAGCAGAATAAAAATAGGCATCTTCGGGAATAGGAAAATACTATAACAACTATGGTTACTTTAATCAAGTCATTATTGTCAAGTTTCTTGACTTTACAACGAAAAAGACGTGTAATGTGTATTAACGGATAGTGGGACAATTAAAATTAATCTTTTTATTTTTTAATATTGGTTTTATTGACTTGCAATGAATGAACAATTCATAAACTACCTATGGTTTTTTTGAGCGCGAAGTTAATTAAATACAGTTTGTTTTTAAAATAATAATATAACGTCTAAATCGACATTGTAATGAAAAACATCGTTTTTTTAAGTTTGTGTACTTGAGATCTAGAATTAACCTTCAACGAACTTCGGTTTGGGTATTTTTTTATAGTTTGATGTCAACATTATTTTTTATTTATAATATTCAATCTAATAACATGTTTATTGCAAGTAATAATTAATATTTTGCAAACAAATATAGTAGATTGTTTAAGCGTCGGTATTTGGTTAGGCGAAGTTATTTATTGCTTTCACCGATATTAATATATCCTTCGTTAATATTGTTCAAAGTTTATGGCGCGTAATAACCCATATCAGGAAATATATTGCAATTTATATTATTTACCTTTATTTTTGTTATTTAAGTATAGACATTTTGTAGAATTTTTACAATCCTACATTATGTCTTATAAGAAATAAGAAGGAAAATTTCTGAGCTTTTGGTGTCGTATCATCTTTATTTATTAATTTTGAATTCATTTTTGTTAGAAAAATATTTTTATAAAATTTGCGGACGTTCCTCCTTATTCCTTATTTAGTATCTTAAGAATACATAAACCAATAACAAATTATGTAAATTTCGAATCGTGTCAAACCTTAATACAATACATAACATACATACATAACATCACGCATTTTATCCCCGAAGGGGTATGCAGAGGCGCAACTAGGGCACCCACTTTTCGCCAAGTATGTTCCGTCCCATGATGTGATAGGGGGCGAGCCTATCGCCATATCGGGCACAAATTCCAGACTCCGGGCTGATACTGAGCAGAAAAACCCAAATATCACTTTGCCCGACCCGAGATTCGAACCCAGGACCTCAGAGCGCTATTGTACCGGACGTGCAATACAACTACGCCACCGAGTTAATACAATATAATGTACATAATGATTTCTTATATTTACGCGAATGTTAGACATTGAAATTAAACCAATTTTCCGGATTCTATCGCGGTTAGTATTTTATTTTTCTCCCGACGTTTCGAAGACTTTGCAGCCTTCATGGTCACGGGGGCCAATTCTTAACCAGGCGAGTACAAAACTGTTACCATACACGAAACAAGATCCGACTTCCAGTACATAAATAATGTACATAGTTACCCAAAATTGTTCAACCACTAAGTTCCGCGAAATACAGCATTACCGCATTCGCACACAGCCCCGCTCGACCCCATTCTCATATAGATATTCAATTAACGCGCGAAATGGACGCCATTCGTAACGTTTCATTTGCCACGTGTCGCGTTCCATTATTCATCGTGACGTCATAAGGCTCTACTCTAACATTGCCCGTGGATATGTCTTCAGCCCGAACAAATACGTCACACCGTTCTGTGTTCGTAGTCTCTTTTTTTTTTTTTGTAATTGGTTGGTTTGTGGACTTTGTGAAATAATAAATACGTCTAACAAAGACACTGTTGTTTCAGGCATCCTTTTTTACTGTACAAGGTAAAGAGAAAATGGGTCATTTGATTTGAATTCCTACGGTTATAGGAATTATGGCGGTTTTACCAATCTTTAAGGAGGCATGAGAATTGATAAGAGAGAAGATTTTTTGTCTATTCATTTTCTGGAATTAATAACGACGTGATCCTTAATTAGAAGCCAAGGGCCTTACTAATAAATGCTGTATTCGCATGTCACGGTTACACAAGGTTTTATTTTGCTTTCATGGATTTTTAACGTCATTCAACAAGACAAAATACTGAATATTTTTTACAGGCGTCTGCAGCGTTTATTAGAAAGGCGGTAATTATTTTTTGTTCTTACAACATCCAAACCCAATGCAAGGGATGTAACACTCATCCCGCATACATTAGCCGTTCCATTTCGCCAGCAGAAACCCTTCTTACCGTAACTTAGACCTATACTTGTCCTCGTACATACCGCCATATTAAAACATGTCTCTTATCCTAATATGGCGGTGATTCAAACCGACCTTGAAGGGTTGTTTGAAACTGATATCTGTTGATTAATTATATTATTTGTTTGTTGGGAACCCTGTTTAGGTAAAGTAATATCATTCAGAAACACCTAAAAGTATTCTATTACAATGATCAAATTTCCATTCAAAGTTAATATCGTTATACAAAAGAAATTTTCATAGAAGCGTCATATTAAATGGCAGTGACGAGACTTTAACTTTAACAAATAAAAGTCTAGCTTTAGTATTTAATATTGTGACTATTTTTCGAGTGTAGACGATGATATTGAATACCACATATTGTTATCAAAAACCAGTAAATATTAAGAAAAGTGAATGCTTTCACGAGAAAGAAAAATTTGGCACACCGGTCACGTCGGATCAATATATTAGAGTTAAATAAAAAAATTACCCGTATAAAAATATTGTCTGCCCATTCTTCGAGTAACAAATCCATATAACAAGATTTAATCAATATGAAACTTAAGGAAACCTTCGCGTTAACGCGTTGGAACATAAGTCACTCGGACGCGAGCGATGCCTTCGAAATTCAGTATCTCCAGACAGGTGCGGCGTTAACAAAGTGGTGCAGTCACTTGGTCCGAATATATTACGCGAACGCGGAATAAGGCTGCCAGGGTTTACCCGCGTGACGACAGCGAATTGGGTCACCGTGTCACCGGATCCACGTTTGATGTTCGGCGCGATCCTGCGAATACTCGTGCGATTTTTATCCGCGCCTCGCCGAAAGATTTTATTGAAAATCCCCACAGCGTGTTCTACAAATCGCTTTGAAGGTACCATTGAATCCGGATGTAGGTGAGAAGTGCTCTAAAGCTCTCTAGCTGACGACTTTCGCTATATGAATCGTAATTGTCGACTTTGAAATATTTATGTTGGAAAATGTTCTCTTGAAGATCTGTGATCTCATAAAATGCCACAAAATGTTTTATTTTTATTTGTTTTTGGATAACTTACAAAAGCAGAAATACGTATTGAATAATTATAATTATTATTGCGTGAATTTTTTTAATGTCATAATGTATTTACAGGAGGCTAGAAATACTAAAAATGAAAATAGTTTATTATATTTTGACTGCTTGCTATTTAAACAGATAGGTATATATAGGTATTTGCTTTATGAAACGTAATTCCTCAGCGGCAGCCCCCAAAATATTAGTAGAAATGGTTTGACACCCATGTGTCATCACTAGACAGTAGACACATAAGATTTGTGAGCTCGCAATTATTTAGGACTCTCATTTATATTGTGCCCTTGTGGTGTGTGATAATAATTTACAGTTGGGTTATGAGAAATTCCCAGTATATGGCAAATTTACTCTTTGAAGTAAACTAATGCTAGACTAATATTAAAATCATTAAAAGTGGAGCGTCGAACGGTTTATCTTTGCTTTATATTAAGTTATAAAAGTTATCTCCTAAAAAATAATACGGTAAAGTTGTTAACTGTTGCCGATAAAATATATCGTATAAGATTATCTTGAAGCTTATTTTAGATAAGACGCGACTTTGAACGACAATTTTTATGTTAGTTGTGCTTGCCGCGAGCCTCCGTCATAATAAAAACACAATTTACGTCATACTTAGTATTTTATTACTATTGTTTTCCGTCTTCTTGTTGTCTATGTCGCAACGACGAAAATACAATAACGTTTAATTTGCGCTAAGTTAGAAACAATCATGCAATTTCGCCTCCCGTCTATGTCTTCTAGTATAACGAGTTCTCGTTTGATGGTTAATAAATTCCATTATTTTGCTCTAATAAGCTTCAACCTCGATGAATAATTAGATTAATTACCAATCTCGTATCGCATGTTTAAAGATCAGTTCGAATTACTCGTCAGAGATGTGGCAGACGGTTCTGTTTTAATTGAGTATGAGAAAATTTTCGGTTTCATGGAAACGGGTATATCTGAACGTTGCTTAAAACACCTGAACAAAATTTGTAGAGACTTTTTTATTTACCCGGCGCGTCGTTCACAAACGTTTTTGCTCCTTTGATTCTTACTAGGAGATGTTTGCACTTGATTAAATGTTTTCGGTGATTTCATTTCGGCGAAACGTTTCTGTATGCAGTCAAGCGTGTGCATGGAAACTGTTAAATTGCGCAAAAAAAAACTCCGAAACAATGGTTGTGCTCAATAGTTGTTAGTGCGAGGAAATTACAGGGAGCTCTCGATTGGCGCCCGGGGCGATTCGCTCGAAAACAACGTGATTTCGGGATTGGATCACTCTATAGTTTTGATTGCTTTCGCGTAATGTTCGTGTCGTCTATCGGTTTTTTGCAATCATTGTTGTTTGTTCGAATTGCTTTCTCTCCAACTTACTTACGTCACTGTGTAAAAGCTTTGCTTTTCTGTGTTTACGCTGTTTATACCTTTCGAGTAGTCTAAAAGCCATTTATTACGAACGACTGTTACTCCGCCTCGTGGATATTAAACGTGTAATTTTCCTTTCACTTTGTGATTTAGTTGAATCGTTCATTCAAGTTTGCATTTCTGTGTGTGTTTTGTTTTATTTACTGATTTCACCATTCAAAAAGGAAACCTTAAGTTCTGCACGTAGCTACCGTAGAAAATGGATTAAGAGGTCTATTCGTTCCGATAGCTCGGTGATTTATTATTAATTCAATCATGCCGTTTTAGTAATCGAAGCGGGCAGTTCTCAGATTAACTGTTTATGTAGGTCAGTGGGTCAATGAGACCGGCGGGTTTCGGATATTTCTCCATTTTTGTTTATTACTTACCTCTCGATTTTTAAAAGCTAAATGTAGAATCCTTTAAATGCTAATCGTTCTCTGTTTGTTCCATAAGTTTCATATTCTATATTTATTTTTACTATTGATATTAGTGTTGCTGTGTACAGATCCATTCCCGTTTTCAACAACACTTCATTTAAAAATTTGTTATGACGCAAGCTTTCTGTTTATAGAGTATCTTCACTCGCTATTAATCGAGATGATTGTGAAACATAATCGTTGCAATAATGATGTTATTGATGTTAGAAGAGGCTTCTGAAAATGTAACCATGTTCTTGAACTAATACAGCAGTGTTTTGAATGCATTCAATAGTGGAGAGGAAATCTATTTATAGTTTCCATATTCACATAATCAAACAAATTTTTGTTTTTTTTTGCGATGTTGGGCTTTGTTTTCCGGTAACAGATAGCCTATCAGTAGTCTTTAATTTACTTTATCGATTCACCTGGAACAAAGGAGATTCGCCCTTACGGAATTTATCTTCATTATCAAAAGGGACACAACTGTGAGTCGTATTTGCCGTCGGTACACAACACATTGAGTTACGTTCGATCCAATCAACCAATTTACATAGATCCCCGTTTCTTATTCTCGCCAAAATTATCCTTAAGCCCGAATAATCAACGGGAGGTCTAATTATAATAGATGAGGGTTCTTTTATGATACCCTGTAAGATGTGTTTGTTTACGTGTGTATTGTTTTTGTTGCAGGTAAGAGGAACGAAATTACGGCGCCTTTCTGTATGCTTTTCTGGATCCTAGCTAAGTGAATTAAACTGGTACGTCGTAGTTGCTATTCGCAAGATATTTTTGAAAGAGGGTTTCCACTTTGTTTTTGTTTATTTCGTTTTAAGTCACTGAAAATGAATAGCATTGTATTGACTCGATTCCAATATAAAATTTTAAATTCACAAAGTAAGTGTGGGTAACAGAACAACAAAACATGGTAATGAATATCACACTGTCTGTAAAAAGAGATGACCCATAAACATTCGTCGGCTTCGTAGAGCATCATCTCTATTACTAACAAGTCACACCAATGTGACAGTTTGACATTGACGTCCCTATAGTTTTTTTTGTACCGCAATATGTAATGTTTACTGTTGTATACTGTAAACTTTGTGTTCGTTAATGAACAGTGTGTTAATATTAACATTGTTAATAAGCGTAAAATTGTATATAATATAGTGTTTAAACTAAAGAAAAACAAATACTCAGCATTGTTGTTTGTTCGTACAAGACTTGCGAGTATTAGCAACTCTGTTCTTTGTTGTAGTACTCGCTTCCTGCTAGTCTGTAGCAAGTATAAAATCCACTAGGTATATTATCAGAAAATTTAATTATCCATTGTAAAACTTTGTAAGGTCTGCTTGGAGAGTTATGTATAGACATATTATGGTAGCACAACTATTTCTATGACTTGCATGTGTTAAACACTCTTGTGATGTGATCTGAAGAATGTAGTGCGTAATGATGTGTGGAGCTCCGTAATACAAAGTATGGGGTGAATTTGCTACATGTTTACAGACGTGACATTACCATAAGCACTGCGACTTGTTACGATATTCAGTCACTGCTCATACAGACCAAATTAGCTTAGCATTTTACGAATGTATTACCGAGACGTTTAATTTCAGAGTAAACACTAAACAAATAAATTCAAAGTGGCCTGTCAAGTTCAATTAAGTACTAATTTTGAACTTTTTACTGTAAGAAACATTTCTAATTAATGTATTCAAAAAGCAGTACTCTGAATAATAAAGGACCAATGATATACGTACACTTCCTTACTCATACTTTCATAGAAGCAACCTTTATTCTGAAACATCGCGAACCTGAAAAATCTGAACTATCGCAACTTTGCATATCTGACAAGTTCTCTATAGTGATTTTGAGGGTGTGTGAAGTCTACCAATCCTCACTAGGCCAGCGTGGTGGACTAAGGTCTAATCCCTTTCGATAGTAGAGGAGGCCCGTGCCCAGCAGTGACATAGTATATAATACAGGGCTAATATTATATTATATTATTATAACCTTTATCCTATTTGTCTAAGCCGCAGCCTACACTTAGCACATCGCGAGGTGAATCCAATTTCTCGATTTACGTTTTTACGTTTTCTCTAGAGATGGGAAATTAAAAAAATGCTTATTATAGAGGGATTTCTCTCTTCATTTTACGACACCAATGTCGACAAACTCGAATCAGTTTGCTCGTAAATTCTCTCCCTCGATCTTGTAATTGTAATTTTATACTGTCTCGCAAACAAGTACTATGTTATTATGACTAGAATTACATTTATTGTGTCATGTTAGTTTCGTTTAAGGTGTTTATTGTATAAATTTTATATTATTGTGTCTCGTTTGGCGCTAGGCTCTCTCCTGCGGCGAGAGATGAGACGGGTACTAGCTTGGTGAGATATAGGTACGCTAATTGCGCATTTATATTAAAATATTCCTGCTTTACTAGAATATTACTATCTGAAAAATGTTGAGAAATGCCACCTTTGCTGTTGCTTTTCATACGGTCAATAATACTGGAAGTTCCAGCAGTGTTCCAACCTGAAACACTTAAAAATACCCTTGCAGAGTGTAGGCAAAGAATTGACAACAGCAGACCTCTAGGCCCTCGGATATCTATTTTATTTTAATTATTCGGAAAACAAACAGTATCTTAACTAATAATACTGAAAATATACAATAGTTATCTAAATACCATTTACATGTCTTCGCATGTTACTAGAGTACAATATGCTTGGTTAATTATATCTACCTAAATGTAATAAATAAGAAATGTATAGAAATATTAGATTTTTACAACCAACCCCTTTATTACAAGACTCGGTTATTCTACGACTTGGCCCGTGTTAATTACGCTGCCTATTCACAAATTGTTAATTCAACCAGCATCACCGTAACGACTTGTCTTAATAAATCTTATTTATGCGAAGTTAGCACTCGTCTTATTTCCGAGTTGGGTTGTATTTGTGGTTGTGCCGGATACCGTTTCGCGTTGTCTCCGTGTTCCTAGGGCTGTCGGGTTTACGTTTTTGAAAGTGCTATAGAACAACAAAGGAATACTTAGTCTGACAACCCTCAAAAGTTGTGTAACTTATACGTTGAACAAGTATGTCATAGTTGTTAATTAAGTTGTTTGTGGCATTCAATTAGATGGCCTTTGTGGTATTACTCGTGTTAATTTGAGTTATGTGCAGTTGCACAATCAAAGAGAGCAGTATATTAAAACTTATGATTAAAGATTCCTCTATTGAATATTCATTTCTATCAACGAATCATTTGTTTTGTCAACTTATGGAAGTGCGAAGAATTACTCTTCATTAAAATTATTGATAACTTGAAGTTATCTTTTAAAATTTCTAAACAACATTTAAGATACTTTAAAAACTACAAATCTTAAAGATTTTGATCAACACATTATAAAAACCGTTTAATGTGTTCAATAGAATATCATTCACATCTGCCAACATCCATTTTGCTATGATATATACATTACACATACAATCTTAACCAATCCCAAATCAATGTAAATCAATAATTTAACTCGTAATAGATTAGTGCAAATTGAATCTGGTGCGGGCACCGAGATTCCCTCACCTTTAGAGTGGCTCGCCGTCGCAAGGTCTCTGAGCCGGTCCAATACACGTCTGTAATGACCAATCTACGATGAAATTGATTCGCATAATCCTCTACTGATGTAGTTTAATGTGTTTATCCATTGGCTTAATGTGTATTTTTTTTTAATGATAAAACGAATTGAACTTCAATTAAAACGTTTGATGAACCGCCAGAATTAGAAGTATGTTCTGCGTGCTACTTAATATTTTCGTTGTAACTTCTAAAATCTTTTACACTTATTGACAATAATTAAAATTACATTATGGAATAGCTAGCAACTACGACGAAACGGTTAAAAATCATAGTAAACAATATCTAATTCAATTGCGACTATTTATATCAAATTCTAGAATCAAATGTTGTTTTTTCATTCTAATTAAATCATAACACAGTGTAGCTTTAACAAAGGAGTTGAAAATTAAACCTTTTGATGGCCACCGGTGAATTCAAAATGTGATGTCGTTAGTTACTTACGTTACTCCGTTACTCAACTTTGTAATTTCCAATTTAAACTTTGAAATTAATGTTTTATTAATCGTGACGTTGGTAAAATTTCACCCTTGGCCCAGTGTTTGTGGTTGGAATATGCGAAATCAGATATTTTATTGCTACGTCTGTGCGGTAATAGTATTAATTCTTTATTAGCTGATTCAAATACGAATTCTTCTGACTACCATTTTGTAAATTTGATATGAAGTTAGAAATCAAAACAGATATGTAACATATCCCTCTATAGGGCCTGTTACTTAATATGAAGATAATTGGTCATTCAATTAGCATATTACTTAATATGGTACTAACTGCACATATTGTAATCAAGTAATCGGCATATTAATTAAATCAGTGCGTAGTTTAGCAAATTTAATCAAGACGAGGATGATCTCTATAACCCACTCTACGTGATTTACTCATATTCGGTTAGTAATATTGTTCATCTCGACAGCTTTATTTAATGGAATCATATTAAATCTCTCTCCCTATTTGTCATCTTGAGAAATCATAATGTGATTTTATTGGCTTAAATAAAGGTATTACGATTAATTTTGTGTTTCTTTACTTACTAGACCTTATTTTCAGCTGATGCGCCCTTGTGTTATTTTCTATAGATTAAATAATGAATGATTACAGTTACTTTTGGAGATTTTTTTTACCCACCTTTGTGTAAATTTTATCACTAGGCTTCGCTCATATAAGTTATAATCTGTGGCTACCCGCATACTCCACAGCATTGTCCAGACCTTTCATAAAAACGCTAATTTCGCAATCTACTCGCATTACAGAGGGATCGATATAATCAGATGTCGCGTCGTCAACTCGTCACGCTCACGTACGTGACGCGAAAACTTAGTTTTGACTTACGACGTGACACGGGAAAAGTGTAAAACATCCGGGATCAGTGTCGCAACACGTGTTGGGGCTTGCGGCAACGGATAATTGGTTCACTGTCGCTGTCATCTCTATGTCAGTACGTGGGTTCAAAGACCGGATTTAAAGTTTTTGTGCGTGCTTCGATTTAAATGGGAACCGGAGTCCGGTAGATTGTACGAATCTGGTTTTTGGGTTTGCGACTGATACCACATAGAGGAAGGATTAAATCTAATATGATGAAACATCTATTTATATGATTTGATAATTTATAAATTATTGATACTTCCGGAGCAGCGATACGTCTGGCCTCCTTTTTCTGTTGCCGTCTCATCGATGTTTCCTATAGCATTGGGAGTGCTTATGGGCATGGGAGATCACTCTACGTCAGGTCATAATCATCATCATCAGCCCGTTGCAGTCTACTGCTGGACATAGACTTCTCCAAAGGTACGCCACAGAGCACGGTCTGCTGCTTTATGCATCCAGTCGTTGTTTACTTCAGATGGTATGGAAAAAAATGACATGCCACATTTTTATTTATTTTTCCCTTGTAATTGTTAAACTTTCCCCCTATAAAAAAAATAATTGTAAAACGTTTATTTCTACAATTAAATCATATCCATACTGTCGTATTCTTTTATACATACTATAAAAATGTTTAAATTTTCGAGTGATAAGAGTTAATGCAAATATTATAACGAGAATGTTGGTTCTCGGTATTTAGATAATTATCTTCATAATATATATAACAACAAACAACAGGAAAAACGACAATATTATTTATGTCAAATTCGCAGAATTTAAACCGTAGATAATAATAAAAAATTAGGATTTAATTTTTATCTTTGTGGCACGTATTATCCTTTTTGGATGAGCGGATGTGATAGCATGCGCAGAACGCCTAATTTTTGTTCGTTCATCTCATGTGGGAGGCAAATTTCGCGATTATTAATCACTGGTATTTGAGGCTACCGTTTGACAAACAAAAACAAACATGATAATGCGTGAACGTTCAATTTTATTTTAATTTACTGAGTTTTAATAGATTGACACACATCGCGCCTTTATCTCTGAATGGGTAGGCAGAGGTGCAACCAGGACACCCAGTTTTCCCCGTGTGTAAAAATGAATTAGTATACAGTAAGATTATGCAATTAAAATAACTAAAACTGTCTACAATTTCGTATGTAGAGTCAACACTGTTTCTAATCGATGGCCGCATCATAACTTTCATTATGATTCACGTACACAGTGCACACGCTATCATTACATTGCATATTTAATAATTTTCCATTTGTTTGTATTATGGAAGGCAGTAAAGTTAAATAAACGAATGATTAGTTAAATCGAGTGAGCGTCCGCTGAAATCTGCCGCCCCTTAGTGGCTGCCGCCCATAGGTCGCGGCCTATGCGGCCTATTTACAAATCCAGGACTGGTGGCAGCGTAGACGAAAATATCGTTTTCACCGAACACATTGAGATGGTATAAGGATAGATGAAAAATTAAGCTAAAGTAAGGGACGTCTTATGCTTGACCATTTCCTGCAAGTCTATAAATCTGGTCTGGAGCATGCAACTACAAGATTGGATATGCTGAATACGAGGTGGCTATTGATTTTGTTCGTTTGAGAACCGGTGGGCGAGCGCCTAAAAGGGTTAATCACGGTAATTGAATGCCTCAGTCCACTTGCACGTCAGTATAGCTGTAGGAAAACGATTGAAAGAATTAAGAGAGTTCTAATTAAACGTCTGCGTTTTTATCGTGTGCAGATTGGAAAAATAATCTTTTGTTTACATTTTACTTAAGCATAGATGTGGGATATACGTATAGATGATATTAAATTCCATTTGGATTTTCTTCAGCGGTTCTTTTGGTTTAATTAAAAGAATTAAAATAAATTACATACCTTTATTTTTAGGATATAAATTTATCTCAAAATAAATCGATCAACACAATCTTTTTTTTAATACGACCATGGCAAAGTGCATTGCATCTTTTGGTGAATGGAGTAGGGTCCGATAGAATGTTGGCTGAGAGATGATTACCCCTCGGCAGTCGACACAATTATGCCGGCCTGTTGGACCCGGATATACAAAGGCTAATCCGGGAGCGCGACACACTTACGTGGGCCATTATGGCGGGTTTTAACACCTTGTACACAGTGGTCGCTATCCGGGCGAATATAAAACAAATCCTACCACCAGCAAATTAATTGTATTTTATATTTACCTACTTCAATGATTAGATTTTTTGGCAAATAGTTAATTACTACGAATACTATTAAAAAATTACTCTTCAGAGGTACATTACAGATCCAAAGACATTGTGAACTTCCCCGAACAAGTCCCAGTCCGTTAACATTTCACGATTGACCTATTTATCTTATTTGAACCTACCTGACCAACCTTTCAGTTGAAAATGAACTTTTCCGCATATCTCATTCAGTTGCTTCGCTTCAAACGTGGAGATGTTTTGCTAAATTGAAATTCTGTTTTACATAACTAATTATTAGGCTTCATATTTGACTGCTTTTAAGATGAATTATACTGTGGTCCCATCATCTGATTTGTGTTTTTGGATAGCCATAATCTCGTCCATTGGTCCAAAGTTGACATGACGGATTGGTTGAGAGATGTCGGTTAGACATTTTACAACATTAATGTATTATACGGCTGTCAAAAATTTGATTATCAGGAATAGAATTTATTTCATATAAAGTTGCCCTCGAAGGGCTGTCTGCGACCACTTATCAATTGACAGTTGAATGACGGTATTGTGTATATTTTTAATATAACAAACGTGTCTCAGTGTTAGATTTGAACCAGCGGCAACGATTCAAAGCCATCTCATAGTCCATCACACCGCGAAGGCGTAAAAGATTGATATTTACCTACTTGCATCGTTTGTGTTTACTCGTTCTACTACCGAACTAAAATTGCATGTATACTTTTTAGCAGCACGTTTGATCTTCGCTCGGAGCTGATGGTTCGTGTTTGACTTTCTTTGGTTTACATGAATTCGGGATTTCGGCCATGTTTAAATAGACCGTGCTGAGCATGAGCGGTGTTGAAATTTCCGATACAACTTTTGTGTTCAAAAGATGTTTGGTTCTGTTTGTAAGTTTTGCTTAACTGTATATTTGACTGCCTCGGTCACGTAGTTCTATTGCAACTTAAAACAAAACTATCTCGATATCAACATTTTAAATTCAATTCTAAAACAAAATGTTATGTAGGGCGCAGTTCCTTTTGAAAGTTTTAATTCGCTCTGGATCGTAAGAAAGCGGTCGGTCAGTGATAAGGTCCCCGTGGGGTGTTGTGTGGTGATCTTGCTATTTCGGGCATGCCCGGCCGCGCGCCACCCCGCCCCCGCCCCGTATAAATAACGTTAAGAATTTAGATTGCTTTCGCGAGTTTCGTTTCAACCCCTAATGTAATTAGTATACTCAGATTTTATCGTTTGTTTTCGGTGTAGTCTTGAAACTGTAAGTATTTGATTTAGATTGAATTATTGTAGGATTTGAATTATTCTAGGGATTTGCCCATGACCCAGGTTTTCTGTTTGCTTAAACTTAAAATAAACTTTTCTTAGTTCAATGGTCAAGAGGAAACTCTTATAAAATATTTTTAATTTATAACAGAAAAGGTGTAGGGATTTTTTTAAAATTCAATTACAAAATACGAAATGTTATTTATATGTAAATTAATGTTTCGTTTTTCTCACAAGTTTACAAATTGAATTATGTAACGAATATTTTAATAACGGTATAGTATTATCCTTTTATTTTCAATCATATTTACAGTGAACGCAGCACAAATTAATGCGTCCGTCGATATCGTTCGTACGTATTAATTACAAACGCAAAAACAATATTTCGCTACCGATGTACCGAAACAAAACTCCATTGTTCGTTTATGAAATTCGACCAGTGATAATTTTAACGTAATAATTCCTTTCAAACTCATAAATCAACGATGTTCAAACTGAAATAAAGCTTTAGTGCGCTCTGCCTACACGGGCTGGCTGAATAAAATGGTTCCGCAGCTCGTGTGGACGGCCAGAACCCATTAGTTCCCAGTTTAATCTGCCAATGATTATGTATTCAATAGATATATCGAATACATAATTAATTTGTTTTATCTTTCGAATATTGAACGTTAATGACTGTGCGATGATTCAATTAGTTTTCGCACGAATCATTCTCAATATGATGCACGTGTCAATAGTCTAGATTTAGAATTAAATTTCGTGTTACATGTTTAGTAAATTTGAGTTTTACGAAATTATAACTGTATCTCATTCATATTATTTAACATGATTCAATTAGTTTTCGCACGAATCATTCTCAATATGATGCACGTGTCAATAGTCTAGATTTAGAATTAAATTTCGTGTTTGATGTTTAGTAAATTTGAGTTTATATTTTCGAAATTATAACTGTATCTCATTCATATTATTTAACATTACTCAGTCGCTAATACAATTTAGTTTCGAAGGAAGAATTGTTAGTTGCAAGTTGCAGTCGAAAACCCGTTGCTCAGCATCAACCTCCATTCCCAATACCTGCACGAAGCGCACCCGTGCATACATTCGCACATGTCAGCACGTCAGGGCAATGTTTCAGCGCAGTAGGCGCAACGAGACATCCCCCTGGCCCGGGGTGTATGACCCCCCCTCCCCCCGCGATTTATTGCCGCACAGCAAAGCGTAATTAAATTCACCGTGCAGGGGACACGTCTCTCGCTGTCGTGAGGAAATGTCCTGTGTCTACTGCTTATTTGTTATTGGCTTTGTTTAATGGGATTGTCGGTAATGTAAGCTTTATGGGAAAGTAGCGGCTTGACTTTATGACTGGTGAAATAGTTCGAGATCTACGTTTCGTATGTGACGTATCTTGAGTAGGTTTTGTGATATAAATTAGTATAGATTATAAAAATAAAGATCTTTCCTAACTTTTGCTCGCGGACCTTCCCCGCTGGAAACCAAAATATTATAAGTATTATTAGATGATTTTATTTTTAAATGATTCAATAATTCTAAAGGTAATGTCTCGTACAAATGAACACACATACACACAAACTACATCCTCATATTAGATATTATTTTCAAATAAACTGAATCAATACACAATTATTTCTCATAATTCCGATATGTGTATAAAGGGTAAATAAAAGTATTTTTATTTCAGTGTAATATTGGCTCCGAGATGTTGCCGGTTCATTTCTTTTGTGCCGGATATTAAAATACTTTACAATATCCGCCTTCGAGCATCGTATTAATCTGAAGCGACATGATATATCTCCTCAGCAAGTTTGTCTTCTATCACGTCACACTATATTTACAAAGTTGAGTAGGTAATAAAATTAAATTTGTGTGAGTACTCTGATAATTATAATATGTGATATAAATAACACTTGTCTCCAAAAATTTTATTGAAATTTTTACTTTTGCGGTCAGATTTAAAGGACATTGTAACTAGCGTGATAACTGGGCATTATGAGACTTAAAATGTATATTTCTGGCTGACGATTGCTTTGGTCGAGCGGAGTACCACGCGGATCGCAGTTCTTTGTAATTAAAAGCGCTGTATGCTGTTGCTGCTGTTAATGGGCGGCCGTGTCGCTTACAATCAGGCAAACAGCATGCTCGTTTCGTTATCCAATTTTCAAATAAATAAAAATGAATTCTTATGTTAACACAAATGTTGACATTTAATAAAACTATTTTACGGTTTATGATGACATGAAGGCTGCAAAGTGTGTAAAACTTCGGGAGAAGATTATAACATAAAACACCGCGATAAAATCTGTATTTTACTGTAAAAATCTGAATAAAATCCTCCTTGAATATTATCGACAAATGTTACCTTAAAAATAAATCAATTCCAATATAATTTACACACTAATAAAACATGGTACCTGCTTATCAATCCACAGTTATCGTAACAAAGGTTCAGATTATACAAAGTACCTTTTGATACACGTCAAAAGCACAAGACGGATGAGATCTATCCGCTCACCGGGGTGAATGTACAGGCACAATGTTACTTGCAACGGTCACACGACGCTGTTCAGTGGTATCAGAGCGTGAATAACTAAGGGCCACTTGCACCACGGTCTAGACTGGGTTGTCGAATCTTGATAGACGGGAAGGCGGGTTGGAACTGTGCTGTGGATGAAACAGATTTTTAAAAAGAAAGTTGTTTGTGTTGTTGGATGCGTTCTATGTCAAACATAGGCAGAATTAACGCCCTTTCCAGTAAGGTTTTATACAGTGTATATTGCTTGTGTCTTTTTCTTATTTTATACAGTGATTCAAATTTAGAATCAGGAAGGCACTGGCACACGGCTGTTGTTATAAACCTATTAAAAATCTGTCAAACTTTCACTGTACTTTTACTCTCATTTTATACATAAATGTAATATATACATAAACGTTTTGTTGGTGGTAGGATATATTTTATATCCATTCGGATAGCGACTACCGTACACAAAGTGTTAAAACCTGTCATAGTGGCTCTCGTAAGTGTGTTGCGTTCCGGGATCAGATTGTGTATATCCGGTTCTAACAGGCCGACATAATTGTGTCGACTGTCGAGGGGTAATCATTCTCTCGTCAATCGACATTCTATTGGACCCCACTCCACTTACCATCAGGTGCAGTAGGGTCACTGTGCCGTGCACGTATTAAAAAAAATACGAATATAATATGTGCGTGACAAAACTAAAACGAACTGTTGTTTATTTATTTATTTAATATTAAAAAAAGCAATAAGGTACAGCATCTGATAAGTGTGCTACTAATAGGTTCATTTGATAAATAATTCGATCATTGACTTATACCCACCCTGCAACTAAAGCCAAACCTATGGTTTTATCGACCCTTAATAAAATACCAGACAAATTAAAAACGTCCAAAACCAACAATCTGGTTTTTTGTTAAAACGAGACTAAAATCATTCCAGTTCACAGCCGGTTAAGTCTTAATAAAAATAACAGTATTTTTAGAGGCCGTTTTAGTGAACCGAGCTTAGTTTGGTGTAAGCCCTGAGCTCAGCACAGTTCAGTGGGCATTAGCTAAACCCTGATAAGGACTTGGACGTCGGGTGTCTGTGTGATCTGTTGTCTTACATACGTGATTGTATAACAACTTCGATGGACTTGTCTAAGATGAACTAGAGATTATGCCTTACTAATGTATCTGTAAAGCTATGTTTGAGTACCTATATCAATATTGTTAAGATAAAAATATTTTTGAGGGTATTTGTGATACTTTTTGGTATAAAAACATAGTTTGACAGACCGAAGCAGTTGGTCATTGACAGTCGTATCGGTCGGTTGGTTTGTGTGTAATATTTGCGAAGATATCTGTAGTCAGTAATGGTTCTTTTTATTTTAATAATAATCGCTTTAGTACCTAACAATATATTGATAACTTCTATTGTGTGTTGGGCTGTAAAGAAGCCTCGGGTCCAGTTTACCCTTTGAGATATTTTTTTTGTATTATTCGCAATTTGTTTTATGGTTTGGTTATTGTAAGACCACGATGTTCGTTATAGGCTTATGATTTTGCAAACTATATTATTGAATGTTTATTGATTTGATTATTACAACTGTAAAACATTATAAATGTTATTGTTATTATAATAATTTTCATAAAATATTTCCAAACAGTACAGCATATGCCATGTAAATAAGTTATGTTAAGGCGCAATTGTTTTTCCTTAACAATTTAAAGACGTTATTGAATTACTCTTAGCATATTAAGAATTTTTTAGTTTATGTTTTTCCTCGTTTACTTAATGTTTTAACAATAATTGATGCACAATAAAAACCCATTAAAAATAATCAACCGCAAGGTTGAACAGTAACAAAAACAACAATAAGTTCCAAATTAACATTTATCATGTTTTCAATAATTGAATCCACACGTTTTGCGATCTTAAAAAAATACATTTAGCGGTTGAAAAGCTGTTCCTTTGATCTCTCCTAAAAAAAAATACACCACCCAACCACTTAGTCAATATAAAAAATATACCACAACTTTATCACAATAGGCATTGTTGTTTGAGAAGGACAAGCATTAAATTTCCTGTCGTTCTAGTTAAAAATTGTGGCCGTAAGTTCGTTGTCCGCGGCCTGAGTGGCCATTCAGCGAGTTCAGACGGACCGCACACTGGGCCCAGATAAAGTTGTCAACGTGGCTGACAGTGACACTTGGGTTGCAAGCGACGCACTGCTAGCGGCAGTAAGGTACTTGAATGGACGTGTTGCCATATGCGCATGAGTGTCAGTCCAAAACTATGAGCTTTTAATTTAGCGATGTCAATTTTGTTCACGATCAATTGTATATAATTTTTTTGATATGTACTTACCCATAATTATTTCTTATGTATACGCGAATGTTAGACATTGAAATAAAACAATTTTTCGAATTTTATTGCGGTTTTTTTTTTATTGTAACATCCTCCTTACGTTTCGAAGACTGCAGCCTAATTCGTTCGAAAACTCTACTAACTTTATTGATATATATTATTCTACCTACGTTAATAAATGTTATGCCTATCAAATCCTGTGATTCGCGCCACTCACGAGCCGTTTGTTCACGCGTTCCCAGTTTCCTCGCAGCTGCAACTGCGTCCGTTGAATAGAACGCCGGCTCGGCACTGTCGCCTCTATGCGATTCAATAACTTTATGTTTGTACTTTGTAAAGCGTCAACGTTACAAGTTACAACGCGACGCCACCGCGACGGTGCACTTTAATTTGTTTCATCTGCCTTCTAGGAAACTTGGATTGTGAAAGGCAATACGGTTGTAATTGCTTTGGTTTTAGTTTAGCATTAGGGTGGAAAGAGGTTGATTTATATTTGATATTCAAGAGGTAGTGAACACAGCGACCTCATAAACGCTGTTTTGTTTGGGTGCATAATGAATTTAATCGCTTTAAAGCTATGAAGAACGTATTGGACATGATAGCAAGTAAAAAAACGAGCAAAGTAATTAATCAATTCCGTGATGAGACAGATAAAGTCAACAAGTTGGCGTTATCCACATAGCCACTGGCGCGTCGACATTATTAAAGCTGCACGAATTTTCAATTTTGCAACGTAATATCCATGTTCAAAATAATTCCTTTCGGTTCCCATTACTCGCCGGGGGATGAAAATTTAATCACAATTTTTAAGGATCAGGCTGAAATAAACGCAACATGCGTTCGCGCGCCGTCGCTGGCTTTTGATTTTTACCTCAGTAATTATTTTTGCATGTTCGTATAAAATAGTTTTTTTTTCATTGGAATAATCCGTCGCAGTGAAGCCATGTGTGATGTTCAGATTAATAGGTTAAATAAAAATGAATCACGTTCAAAAATCTTTCAATGGCCAAGTATTTTGCAACCATTTGGCTATTTAAGAAAAACTTTATTAACTGTAGACTTCAAAACAATTTAATGAGATATGACGTTTGCACTATAACTCTTTTAATATCAACAGCAAGTTATTATCAGCATTTTTAGAACTATAAAATTCATTAGTTTCGTAAATTGTCTATTTAGTTTAAAATACCATTCGTATACTAATTTTCTGTATGTATCAGTAGCCATACACTGTTATTCGTACAAAGATAAGAAGACAAATACAAAAGGAAGAAATGTTTTATTTCCATAAATGATACTCATTCTTGGCAGTTACTTGGCACCAGAGCGGTCTACCTGTTGATCCGACAATGGTACAAGTGAACGATGGTACAGTGGCTGAGCAAAGGAAAACGCACTATTTCTTTGAAAATATAATACGATGTGATGCCGTCATACAAAAGCTTTGTTATGACTGATCTCAATTTTGTTATATTTTGAGAAACAGCATTTGGTTTGGATGTATATTAATATGTTACAAAAATATAGGGGATTATTTCGACATATAAGTAACCGGAATAAACATTTCATATTAACCTAAATTCTGTGTAAATGCTGTTCGTCACTTAAATGTATAACCCGCCCAAATACAAAGGTCACATTCTAATAAATGTTCCCAAAAAAATGGTAATAAAATGAGTGCTATCTACATTAGCTGTTTAATACGATAACTGCCAAATAAAATTTACTCTAAACTTGTGAAACAGACCCAATTGATTTCAAAACTAATCGCTTTTATAGCAAATACGTATGTTCCAAGTCATCAATATTCAATGACATTGGCGCAATACAAAAGGTCGCCGATTTTAGGCTTAATTAACCTAATTGTTGTTTCTTTTTTGTTTCAGGTACAAAAACAGGAAGTGAACTTAATGGATTCAGGGTTAAAGATACCGTAAAACATTTAAAACAGTAGTGTACTTGCTAAAAGGTTTCCTTATAATAAAATTCGACTAATTGTCATTATTAAACTTTTAAAACAATTAAGACAGGAATTTGATACGCATGTCAAAGATTTAAAACATAGGTATACAAGGATGCTAGCATCAAATCTATTATAAAAACCTTAATATATTGTAAACGGTACACGAAAAACAAAACGACTGTAATGCCACATACAAAAACAAAAAGAAAACAAATTGTTTTAGATAAAAACATTGGTATCGCTATTACACTTCCTACGGCATAGTGATTCAATGGACGGGCTCGGCGAGGTCAACCGAGGTCGATGAAGGAATCCAACCAGTTCCCCAACCATCTTTAGATACGTACCACATTATATAATTGGAATTCCTTCCGATGTGCCCCAAGAATGGAATATGCAGTTTAAAATACCGTCGGCTATTCTAGTTCGCGTCGAGAATTTATAGTGAGCACTCACTTATTCAATTTGATCTTGGTAAATCTGATTTCATTTTTCTGCCGCTCTTGGGGTTAATATTATTTTCTATTTGCGGCGTCCTTTTTTTGTAAGCAACTACGTGTTTTTTGCTGGTTTTAGTACACTGTCCATACATGACAACTTTACCGTGCGCATTCCTGAGGTTGATATTGCTACCGGGGACCCCTGTGTTGTCATTTTGGAAATATGTCGAATGTAGAATTTAGGCTCGTAGCAATACTAGTGGATTTAAGTATCTGTCATATCCCGTCAATACTATAAACAACAACGGAGAAATGAGTTTTACATAGAGAAACAAGATTTGCGCTATTGATTGTGAAGTCTCACTGTGCATACAAAATAAATCGCTTGTGGTACGCGATACCTTCAGATAGAAACACGATGTGACCTACCTTGAGAGTCGGAGGCTCATCTCGAGTATTTGCTTTAGTTTCGAACTGGTCGAACGAGAAACCTATTATCTCGAACATTCGAAATAGTTTTCTAATGACGTACAGCATTTTCGGCAATCTCGGGCAATACTGGATTTTGTTTGCACCAAATTAAAAAACTTGAAGAAATATATAGTCACTTTTTTTTTCTTAAAAGATTCAGTGAAATAAAAACTGCTTTATGGATGAATGTTAATATAAGGAATTCACGTTCTTGACCACGTATAAGTAAAACACAGTCAATAAAATAAACAACTTGAAATGAACATTTTTACGTGACGCGATAAGAAACAGACGGAAATTCTGAAAATGTATTTCTACTAACTCGTGACAGCCGACAGCTTGTGCTGATAATGTCAGTGTAATTACTTTTCGTCCTTACAGTGTTATTACAATGCGTTTCAAACATTCCGCACGTAGCTATGTGATTATCGTAAATCATAAGGCCTTAAGAACCTCCATTCATCGCTTTAAATGCCGACGTGTTTGCGCCATGCAATAGACAGTCCCCACTCTACAGCGAAATTACTGGTTTTAGATAAGCAAAGGTGTCTTCTACCTACACAGTCCATAGCTCAGACCGGTGTTACGTTTTGCCAGTTTCGTACTCGAGCGTGTTAAATAAAATAAACGGTATCTCAAACATGAAACAACAGTTTTATACACCGCAACCCGCAACCATTAAACACCCTCAGAAAGTTTTAATAGTGATATAAAAGACGTTTTAAAATAGTTCCACCGACCGGCATTCGCTCAAGTTGTATCGTAAAATGTTTCAGGTGTACCCAAGATTCTGCTTACAGGCAAACTTGACGTCAAACGATAGAGATTTTGCAAGTACTTTCTTTGAAACGGCCACTCGATGTTTGAATTAATAAACGTTGATATTATTTCTCTGTGGAGTTGCCCGTGTAACTTTGTAGATCGCAGCTTGTAGTTGAAGTAGCTGTTAACACGATCTTGCTGCGACAAAATATTTAACGTTCATATTGGATTGGACGGTGTGAGGTTAATGTAATTGAGACTAGAGACATAAATTACTTTACCTGTGCTTAGTGCACATAGTTAGCTGACACATAAGGCTCTAGACACGAATTCACATTGGCCATGCTTGATGGAATATGGCTTACATCCTAAGAATTTAATTAAGTGATGGCCAGCAATGTATATGCTGGAAAAAATAACTTCTTAGTAGCACTGTAACAGAAACCACATGATACAAAAATGTTTAATGCAACAAAAGCGTGTTGTTAAACTCAACCGATGCATACAAAGAGTGAAGGAAACTTCCAAGAAGTTTGACCGCGGGTGAGAATGTTGTTAAACAATTATGGACATTGTACAGACGAGTCTCAACAAGTCCGTTCTTGATGCAGCACTGTCGAGGACTCATCACAGCCGCTCCCGCTTCTTGATTGATTAAATGATTTCCTCATTACCGGTCTAGACGGTACGAATGCTCTCTTTTACAACGCAAATTATATTTCTATTTATGTATATTAGCTTCTCAATACTTATGTCACCAAACGTTGAAGTGGATTTGGTTCTCTGGAGGGTATAGAACATTTTAGACGCTAAATTTAAAGTCTTTCGAGCCTTGATCAAATTGACAATCTTCGTATCAACTATTAAATCAGCGTAGGAGCCTAAAGTGTGGCGTGAAAAATCTTGCAATAACTCATGACTGGTCACGACTGACGCCATGTATGTAAAAAGTACTCGTGCTATTATGGGATTAGTTTATAAATAGTTTAGAAAGTTTGTGCAGAATCTGTTTAAGATTAAATAAGTATGGAGAGTTCGTCCAGTTTTCTACTTGGAAAGTTAGCAAAAAAGTCACGAGCACGAAAGAGAAAGTTGGACATTTCGTCACCGCGGCCGAGCGGCGGCGCGTCGTCACCCGCCGTCAATACTCTCGGGGAGCATTCAAAGCAAACATCACAATTGCCACACCAAAGAGTTTTTACGAGCTAAAGTGTAATGCACATATTTGCTCAAGTATCGAACAAATATTTGCGATTCATTTTGTGTTGGAAACGCGTTCGCCGTTATCGTATTTACACTTTAGTGGCCGTACGTAGCAGTTTCAATTATCATAATAATAGTACGGCGAACCGGTTGTAAAGTTATCATTAGCGGAGCCGTAAGTGGCGTCGAACACGTCCGGCCGGTGGCGGCGGTCAACGTGCTCTGTGCCTGCCCTCTGAGTCACGGGAGGGCCGCGGCCGGCAAGTGCTCGGGCTCTCGAAGTACGATGCGCATACGCATGCATACGCCATAGTCTACGTCACACGTGTTGTGATCTAGTTACTCGCGCACACCACCATTTGAACCGGTACTAGCGCGGGATGTGGGCGTGTCTTCATTAGCATGTGCTTTTAAACTTATTAGACTAGACTTTCTGTGGTGTTTTTGTGACCACGATTTATTATTCTCTTGCGGTTTCTCTGCCCGTTTTTTAACCAATATACTTATGTATATGTATTGACCATAAAAAAATTATGAATGACTCCACGACATTGTCATTGAAGCTATGAGTTTATATCATGATATTACCTTACTGGTAACGTTCCTGCCTAAGTGAACGTTTAGCCAATCTAAGTCAATATGTACTTATTGACACAAGAACTCACACGCGAATTCCTGATCGCAGTTGCATATTATATGGCGATAGACCACCTCTTCACATCACCCCATGGCAATAAGCCAACCGGACCGTAGATTCACTAGTCGCTATACCATTTACCCTACAATGAGAGACGTAAGCTTACCATGTAAGATGTATATAGTTCTTGTTCACATATTACATTTCGATATCTACTGCCGCTCATCAATCACAAACCAGCAACATAAACAATATTTACGGCGTCACAAAGCTACGCATCTCGTTTAGTGTAATTCGTTCGACATTCGCAATTTTAATTACGTTAAATGTACGCATAAAAGACTTTATTACCCACCGAATACGTTTGGAACTTGATGAACAAAGGAATTATGCCCAAACAGCCCGATTTTATAGTTGAAGTGGAGCGAGGTCTGTGTTTTAATTAAAAGCCCGTCAATATGTTGGGTTTGGATAGACACTGGAAATATGACACGTGTCTATACGTACGTTTTGTGGATGAACGTGTTTGGTATTTGATAAATTAGTAATTTCGCCGGCCTGCCTTTGACGTGGACGCATAATTATAAATTTTGTACAAAAGTATGTAGTTTAGAGCGGATTAATTTTGAAATTACGGACGGTCACTCGGCTACCGGGAGATGTAATGAAGGTTCACGTGTTTGTTTGAGCTGGTTATAAATAAAATTAAAATGTTTTATATTTGTATTCTCCTCAAATAACACGACTTCTGCATTTTATTATGTTTAATAAACTGAAGATAGCATGTAGGTTATAAGTAATCAGCAAAAATGAGCCAGCGAGTAGCTATTGTCTAATACAAAGATCCTTTAAAACACAAACTATAAATTGTCTCTAATCAAAACGTTACTGAAATCTACCTGGTACTTACTATGAGTAGAATTTTGTTATGCCATGATTAAATGCAAATTAAATATTCACCTTATATTATAACTAGCTTTTGCCCGCGGCTCCGCCCGCGTTATAAAGTTTTTCAGGCTAAAGTTTTCCGTTATAAAAGTAGTAGTTTCCCGGGAGCCTCTCAAACTGTCTCCATACCAAATTTCATCTTAATATGTTGAGTAGTTTTTGAGTTTAACACGTTCAGGCAGACAGATGCAGCGGGGGACTTTGTTTTATAATATATTTTTTAGAACTTTTTAAGAGGAATAATCCCGTCATACATCATTGTTGCATAACTTTAATCGTTTACGCAGCGCACGCAACGGAAGCTCTCAAAACTAATAATTTTTCCCCGTTTTTGCAACATGTTTCATTACTGCTCCGCTCCGATTGGTCATAGCGTCATGATATATAGCCTATAGCACTCCACGAACAAAGGGCTATCCAACACAAAAATATTTTTTCAGTTTGGACCGGTAGTTCCTGAGATTAGCCATTACTGCCCCGCTCCTATTGGGTATAGCGTGATGATATATAGCCTATAGCACTCCACGAACAAAGGGCTATCCAACGCAAAAAGAATTTTTCGATTTGGACTGTTAGTTCCTGAGATTAGCGCGTTCAAACAAACAAACAAACAAACAAACTCTTCAGCTTTATATAATAGTATAGAAGTATAGATATGTATATTTTTTGTATACTTTTTTTTTCTATTTATTTAAGGTTTTTTTTCCAAATTGCAATGTCACCCAACGTGTTTTCGTTTTCTACTTAATGTGTCATTTAAGTCACAGCTGATAAAATGTACATGATGATATCTGTATATAATATACCTAGACTAATCGTAAATAAATGATCCCATGTCAAAGGAAATAATGGAGACGCGAAATAAGCACAAGTAGCCAGAGCTGAATTGTCACTACTGACACGATATGTATGAAAGTCATGGACGTCGAATACAAAATGTCCTGATAAGGTCAACCGGCCGACGGCTGATAACGTCTCGTTACAATCCACGGTCTCGCGAGCCAGGGTCACTGGGTAGGCGCCGAGCGCTGACAACGTGTAAAGCATTTTAGCATAGACCACCAAAAACTATGGGTCAGTTGATGAATATGTCCCAATAATGTCAGAAGGATCATGGACGTGCTACAGACTTAGGTACTACTTGGTTTAGGAAACGATGGTATGTTTGCACCTTTGGAAATATACTCTTAAACCCTGCCACACGAAATATAACAGCGAGGTTGTAGTTGATTTTGTGAAGCACATTATTTTGTTACTGATTCTTTACCACATACAATAGCTGTCAGATGACATTGCTAGGATTGATGTAACGTTAAAATACGTAGTTCGGTATTCATACGAGTTGATGCGAAAGCTGAATATTGCTAGGTATAAACTGTTGCCTGCACTGCATTGAATTACCGAGTATCCGGTAATTCTGAGTTGTGATATAGGTACTATAGTTTCAGTTAATGAAGTCAATTTATTCGATACTGTACGAATTTAGTGGAATATTGAAATACATATTATAACGTTTTCAAAGTTATCTGGTAGTCATTTCCTGTGATAATGTGACGCAATGAAAGGTCAATAATGTACAGCGATGTTATATGTTTAATATAGAGTTAAACATAATTAAGTTATAAAATATTTGAACACGTCGGGTTTAAGAAAAAATATATTGCTTTTTTTTTTACTAAAATTCTCTCTTCTTTATTACCTATTTTTAATATATAGGAAAATATCGAGAAAAACAAGAATTCTCATTAATTATTAAAATATATACAAGTTAATACCACGCGCTTGATAATATCCGGGTTATATTTTTATAAAAAAACAGGTTGTGCATTCATTATATCAAAAATCTAATATAAGCAAAACATCATGAAAATATATAGAATGTATAAACTACTTATTGTTTGCATCATTGCATCGCCCACGCGTCAAATAATACAAGAAAAAACACCCAATTAACTTGATAATTAATTAAAACTATTTAATATAATTTAAAACTATCATGTGTCTTCATATGATTTCATGCTCGTATTTATATGAAAACGTTTAGATTAGTTATAGTGTGGTCTGGAAAAGAGGATTTTTGCTAACGAGAACTAATAGCAGTTTCAAGTACATGGTTAACTTTGTACGATAAATCTTAATGATATATGTACGAGAATTGATTAGGGGCCGGCATTACGTGTGCTAAACGATGTACATGCGGTGAAATTATTATTCTACAAGGTAAGTGTCGTTTGCGAGTCTTTCTACCTAGATTTATATACTTATCTAGCTATACCTATCTAGGTATCGGCGATCAGTAGCCTGTAGGTAACATGCTGCGCTGTAAGCTAAAGCCCGACACACTCTACTCGTATCACATCATGGGATGGAACATACTTGATGATAAATGGTTACCCTGGGCCAACGCTGCCTGTTTATCCTCTAGAAGAAATGTGTGTTCGTTTTCTTTTCAAAGCCAGTGTCACTAAACTGGGCTAATCAAATCTATTGAAATGAAATAATTTATTTACGATATGACTTACGATCCTGTTTATTTCATGAAGTTATTAAGTACATTATTGATCTATTTAATATTTTACTGTAATCATTATTATGATATGTCGTTATTATTAGCTTAATTAGTGTAATTAGTTTTTCCATTCTAATTGAAATAAATAAATAAAAATAAAAAATGATTTCTCATGTTTATGCGAATGTTAGACATTAAAACAAAACTATTTTACGGATTTTATCGCGGTTTTTTATATTATAATTTTCTCCCTACGTTTCGAAGACTTTGCAGCGTTCGTGGTCACGTGGCGGACTTAGATGTTGTATGTTCGTAACGACCTAAAGTTTTAGCAACAAAACATACTTCCATTCGATACAAGCCCGGCTTGGAACCACGCAAATGGAGAGATAAGGCACGACTTATGACACCCCCCCTCTTTTTAATCAAACAACAGCCTTTAGATTATGAGATGAGACAATATAACATACAATGCGTGCATTAGGAAGAGTAGACGTGTTATATAGCTGCGTTTAAATTTATTTTTTGTAATGACAAGTCTTGTTAATAGAAAAATATGATTTAAGGTAATATTCTTCAATGTCTAAATTTAATGTTTTCTGCTGGGCGCAAGGTACCTTTGTTATAAATAGAGGTTGAGGGCATTGTTCCATCACGCTGGGTAGATGCAATATGGAAGACTTTAAATCGATAGTAACGGTGGAAAAACAACTCCAAAATGAATTGTCAACCACCAACAGACGAGAGTACAAAATGTTTGTGACAGACAACAATGGCGTCTAGACTCTAGACGGATACCATATCTGTGCATTTCGGATCGTCAATACTTGCGTATCTACTAATAAAACGGACTGTGTTTGTAGACAGAATATATTTTGGAAGACTTTATTTTGAGTAGAACGTATTCTGATCAGATAAATGATCTTCTCGGAAGAGGTTAGGAGTACCAATAACTGACGAAAATGTATGAGAAGTATAAATGTGGATACGGCGAAAAAGGTGTGCCAACTTCGTAGCATATGGCTTTCAATAGTTTCTGCCGACTCCTAAGGGATGAGAGCGTGAGTGCGCATGTATATTTATTTTTAGTTAGAAAATCGCGTGACTGCTTTCCCTTTCCTACGTAAGTAAACAAATAGTCCTCAAACAGCTATTTTGGAGATTCTTTCGATACTTCAATAAATTTCATTAAAAACTTACTTTTATTTTTAAACGTGCTATAATCTAGAAAGGAACCGGTGTTTATATCCCTCATTCGTGGTATACAAATCTGGCGCAGACAAAATCACAGGCGAAAACTAGCCCCGAATAAAATCCCCTCTGAGCACGCATGCTGCCACTTGGAATATGCAATCGGGCACGCGGACCGCCGCTATTCAACCGCGTTCCTGTGCGAATTGTTAACATATGTTCAACGCATCGGACAAAGGGTGGCGTTTTTTATTTTTCATTAACGCAACGAATCTCGGAAAGTGAAAACAATACTATTGTTTGTAGCTTTAGATGTGTTTCGGTCTATGGTCCTGTTTGTGTTAAATGTTTGGAAAATCCTTTATAGTCTTGCGGAATAAAACTGGAAACTATAACAATAGAGCTTGTATTTAAACATCAAGTATTAAAATATTAATGATTAGCTGTTGCTCGCCGTGCATGTGAAAGTATTTAAAATATGTTATCAAACTTACATAAAACATGTTCTATAAAAATATTGAGTATCGTTTTGAGAAAAGTAACTATAGAATATTCTAAATACCTATATTTTTAAGTAACCGTTTAATATGCAATAAGTAAAATTAAAGTTTTCATTGTTTTCGTAATTATTAGAAGTTATACGTATCGTTTTTCGCGTTGTTAAAAGGATGGTGTTTTGGAATACACCTAGCTTTAAATAGTCAAACTTATAATTTTTCTCTTTTAAAACGGTTGCGAAAATAGAGTAAAAGCGTATTGTGCAAGTTCAAAATCAAATCAAATATAAATTCTATCTTAATTTGACATAAACTAAAGTAATTTGAACAAAAGCACGTCTCGAACGCAAGCAAATATTTCTCCAGAATGATTGTCAAAATTTTTCACATATGAGCGTTACATACCGACTCCCGAGTCGACCCACGTCATCTGCTCTCAGTTATTTTTCCCGCCGCAAATAATTGACACGGCGACGAGGGTCCACCGTCCTTTTGTTATTGCACAAAATACGTGCTAATATCGAAATATCGACGGGCCGAGATGTAGCTTTTGTCTGGCCTTCGATAGCGTACCTGATGGCGGATTTATATAAAGTCTGGTTGTTATTTTAGTGGGGGATACGTGCTTTGAGATTGTGTTTTTGTGTGATATTTTGAGATTATAAAACTTTACGTATGCTCAATTATGTGACCAATAATATTTTTATCATCACGTCGATTTCTACCAATTCTATTGTTAAATCATAATATAACCAACAACGAATCTTGGACTACTTTCAATCATTTCGTTAATTTTGGCTACGATACTAATCCCCACATTTATAAATACAATTGTTAATGCTGAACAGCTCTAATTTTTGAAGCAACATAACAGAAACTCTTCACGTTAGAAAACGAGTGCCGCAAATACCATTACTCGCCTTAAAACACCTTAATTCCGACATTCAAAATGTCGCCGTAAAGTGAAATAAACTAGAGCCACTGCCCGAGCTAAAAGAAAAACACGATGCAATAAGAAACAGTGACCTACTTCCTCCCGTGCCATTCGACCAGCGCCATCATTATAAAGTAACGTTAAGTAATTCAAACTACTTATAATGGAATTTGGCGATAAAACTCTACACTCGACTAAAAATGTGAAACTTCCCGGAATTCTCGCGAAATTTTAATACAAACGAGCAAAGTTTGGACAGAGCTATCTAATAAATAAACCTTAATGAATCAACTCGGATGCTTGACAGAATATCTAAAGCTATACACTTTGGGGCGAAACTGAGTAGGGACAAATTATTGCTCTTTTCTCAGTCTCACAACACTGAATAAAGTTAGTCCTGTGTTACATTCAAGTGCTTATTACAGTTGCCTTTCAGAAGTTTCATTTGCGTATGAATTAATAATATCAATAGGGTTGTACCTTTGACATGCTTATTTCTTTTTTACTTTCCGAGCGTTAGTTTACTTGTAATTTGTACTTATTATTTATTAAAAACACAATATCTTCTACCAATAACAAAGTGTTTTTTTGTTAGTTCTATGTGGAGTTATTTTCCCCTGACCCTGTGTGAATTGGCGCAGTCACCGTCGTTCTGAATGTTCCATGATGAGACACATGTACCCCCCGGCGTGAGTCGGTGTCTCCAATGCTTTTTAGGTCAGCAGCGGGGTTAAGTATCAGGTCAAGTAGTTTCTTCCCGTCATAGATTCATACATCTGCCGGCTAAATTCATCATACGTGGCTATACAAATTATTCTTAAAATAGATGTAAATCATTGTAACAAAATATATGAGGATCTCATTCAAAGAATTGGATTTGATTTGGTGAATATTTGTTATATAGGTCATGTCTCTTGTGGTTTGAAAAACTTGACACGTATTACTTTCATGGAATAGAGTTCAGAGTTCCATTTTTATTAAGGTTCCTTACATTCTTATAAATATGTTTCTCTTCATTCCATCACACTGAATGGTCTACAATTTTGATTTCATTTATTAATTCGTAATGCAGCATAAAAACTTCAAAACACAAGCAGAAGTAGAGATTCACAATACTAATACTTTGGTATTTATAAAAAATGAACAAGCCTTAGATCATCATGATCATCAGGCGTAGGATGTCCATCGTCCACTGCTGAACATGGGCCTTTCCCAAAGATTTCCACTCGACCTACTGGAATCTACCCAAAACATTAAACAGCAAGATCATACATTAAACAAATTAAGTTACGTCCGCAGTGTACAGCCAAGGGGAAGTACATTTTTGGCAATGGAAACGTAATCTACTCGGTTTTATTTTTAAATAAGTTTCAAAGTTACCGACATAGTTACGTGTTAATGAATTTAAAAATACAGTATCAGTGCCAACGTTTGCACTTAAGTTCATGTCGTGACGTTAAATCCTTCCGCGGCACTAAGTTTTATGAAACTGGAACTGGTTTAAAACTGTTTAAAGTCTCTTTATGTCTTAGTTAAGGAATGTTAATACAGTTAAACCGTACTTCTACCAGTCTACTACCGCAAGTAAAATGTTTTTCATTTGGAATAATAATTGATTTCTACGAATGATTTTCTGTATGTTAATCAGAATAATATTATCTAAATCTCGTATATTAACAAAAATAAATTAACTCCGGCCACTATATAAATGTCTCTCGAAATACCAGGAACGCATGAAGCGTAACGGTAGACAGATAAAACCTTAATTGTGATCGGAGATCTGCCCCCGCCGCAGAAGGGATTTCGCTGATGCAGAAACTTCGCGTCGAATTTTTGGAACTCTCATTGGCTGAGAGCGAACAACGGTAATAAAACATAGCTATTCAGAAACGTAACAGTTGAAAAGAAAATATATTTCCGCCATATACAAATACTGACAGTAAATTAAGGAAAAATATATCTTGTCATAAAGGATAATGTCTAGAAATATATTTGTTGCAGGAAAAATAATATTTCTGTGTCATACAGGACAACCGCAAAGAATTACGTGTATTTAGAGGTATCATTAGGTGTAAGTTTTAAATACATCTCGAATCAGGCAGGAAATATTGTATGTAATAAATTGAACAATTCTATTGATTTCCGTAAATCTGTGCCTTAGGAACGTAAATAAATTAAATTACTTTCATTCTGAAAAAACTAATATCTTGCGTAAGGGCTAGGTAAATATGAAATTACAAAACTAAATTATGTAGTACATTCATTAACAGTTTCCTTTTCAGTAATAAAAAACGAGAAACCCATCGGACGTCGAACTCTCTCGTGTCCAAATCCCGCGGTTACGTCACATTGTTGCGTTTAATTGAACACGCCCCGGTCGGGAAAGAGATCGTTAATACTTTTATTTCCTTGAGGTTTAGTATCGCGACAATTGCTCGAATTGTTATTTTTATACGAACAGCTTTTACATTCACACTTTTAACAACTTGCGAATTATAAAACGACTCATTTTAATAGTCCGGAGTTTTGTAGTTGTTTTGTTTTTGTTCGTTTTTCTTGTGTTACTCTATCAACTTTGTGTTAGCTGTTGAATTTAAATTAAAGTAATAAACAAGTTTGTTTGGATTATTATAATCTTTTGGAAAATTTATAAACTTAATATTTTCCACAGTAAATTTCTAATTGCGTACTTTGTCCCTAGATAGACCTCTAGAAAATAAAGTTATGCTCTTAATTAATTTTGTTTTACTTTTGATGTTTTTAATTTTTAATAATATATTTTGAATTTTATAATGACCACTCGACCCAACTCACTAGTCGTACATTTCAATTTGAATATATACTTCTAAAAACTCTACTTTATATACGGTAACCAAAAATATCGTGTTTACGGAAGATACCGGGCAGCACCGAAATATTATAAATATTGGATGTGCGCGAGTGTCCATGCGATTCCGACGAAGGTCGGACACACGATGTCCTTAATCCAGCATTTATGGAGCTCTCGAAGCGCGTAAATTGTGTGCCTTATCAATGTTTATGTGCCGCTGTAATATTTTTACTGCACGGAAACATTTAGCCGCGCTAGTAACACGATTTTATTTTTGTAGCTAAAGTTGTATGCAATATTTTGATAGCGTTTACAGGCTTTTAAGTTCCTGAAAGTGTTGTAGCTAATGCATATTGATATTTCAAGATTATCTTGATACTAGTGTAAGAGGTATAGGGTTATAGTTATTGCACTCGTTAAGATCTGTGTGACAGTACGGAGCTCAAAACAACGATTCCTGATTGTCATGTAACCCTGACAATCATGACAAAAGCATAGCATAAATCGAAACCGATCTGCAAAAAAGAACTGCATGTTTGGTTTGAAAAAATAAAGAATTGAAATAGTACTAACAAATTTTTAGCAAGCAAAGAACTAACCATGCTGTGATCTCGATAAAGTAAAGCGGTTTCCAGTTTTAAAGCGGGATTGATTGTTCAAGTGAAAGTCAAGATATTATGGCCACATGATTTTGATCGTGATTAACAATGATCTAGGATCTAAATACTCTAATAGTTAAATAATAGTATCGATTCATTAATAATTATAATTTCATCAAAGTAATTAACCACTGCCAATACAATCGGGAACAAAATCGGTAAGTTGACCGCGGAAAACAAAGTTAATTGCCCCAGCGGAAACAAATAGGAGTAAATCGACACGTGTTACGTTCGACCGCAACCACCCCGAACCCTTTGATATTCGCTCATGCGGCGATATTTTCATCGTTTCTGCTATTCGAGCCAACCGCTGCGTCACGTCACAATTTGCATTCGCTTTTAAAAATATCATACGAAACAATTTGGTTGCCTTACATATTGATCAAGAGGCATGATGCAGGACATCACGATAGGTCTAAAGTTCATAAAATTGCTTTTAGAATTCTTCGCTTGTAAGAGATCCTGTTTAAAGAGTAATCAACGAACTTTCCCGCTTGGACTCCGATCAAATATGTAACAAATCTTATTAAAATTATCACATAAGTAGTCTTCGTTAACGTTATCATCGTGGTCAGCTATTACAAATAACACTTAGGTTTTTATTATCTCAATATTCATTGACATTCTTACAACTTCACTAATCTCATAAGTGACTTATTTCGGGAGAACCAGATGAATTTCACATAAATTGTCTGCCGTATTCTCTTTCTCTTCAGTCGGCCCCTCATTACTGAGGATCGTGATCCCGTCCGAGGTCATTTAGTAATCTTCTCCACGAGGCGCGATCTTCGGCTTGGTGCACCGCTACGCTCAATGGCATATTCAGGGAGTATGCCGTATTAAGTGCTATGAAATTTACATACTAGAACAAAGGCCTTTCAAATCAAGGTTTTATCTTTAAAAGGTGGACACACGCCAAGCCACAAATCCTCCTGACAGCACCCCTGGTCCCCGCCCCTCCCCCACTTCACTGTCCAATCTGTGTCAGACGTTTAGTAAATCATGTGACCTTTTGCAGCCGGAAAATGTCATTTACATGTTTATGTAATAGGGCATCTGTTGCTAATGTCTATTTGAATTGCTAACAAATTATACATGTTTGTGTTCGACATGGAATGGGTTTTTTCTTGTTTTTCTTTTTTTTTAATGCTACTGAGTTGTAAACAACATCATTTGTTTGTCTAAGCATGAAATATCTGTTGCTATTTTAGATTTTAATATTTAATTACATTGACATACGTCTACACTTTGGTTTATAAGATTTTGTAAAACTGTAAATGGTTAACCACAGAAGACCTTCTGTATTTCCTGTTCATCTCGCATTATTTATGCCTCTTCCTGTCGATAATAACTACATATTTGAAATTCTAAAATTGCAATTCACAGCAGCATCACAGGGAGCTATCAACTCTCCGTTTGTCCGCTTGGCACCCTAATTACTATTCCGCAAGAAACTGACCAACGTAAAGTCGGCATTAATCAAACTAGCATTGGAAGTTCGGGTGGTGGTGGTAAGTTTTTCGCAGTAGGTCACCGGGCGTGGTGCAGCGGGTGACGTGGGTGACAAAGCCGAGTTTGTAGCCACGCAATTAGCTAGGCGGCGTGCGGGCTCGCCCGCATTCAGCGCGGAACAAAGAAGTTATCCAGGTCAGACATGATTAGACGCGACGCGCCTTCGGAGTCTACGGCTGTGGGTTATTTACTTTTTGGCGGTTTTCGGCTGTTATTGTATCAAGAAGGTTGTAAATACGAACATTTTAAAATACGAAAGGATATTATTTTCTAAGAGTTTTTGCATTATATTTGATACTGTATTGTTATAATTATATGGAGAATCTATTGCAACATGTTTTTCTCTATCACAAGGACAAAAGTAAGAACAAGATACATATAACTAGCATACACGTACCGCCGTAAAATTAACACAATAATTTCATATTGCAATTTACACGCTGTATCGTTTATCCTTCAAAGGCAAAGGAGAATATCGTGATTAAGAAAAGCTGCATCTCCTCAGAATTCTTTATTAGAATTTCGAACGTTAACTAAGCCAGTATATAGATAGAGATTAACCCATCTAATATAGGGATTATATTATGAATCTTTAATAACAAAAATCCTATCTACACAGTTTTATAACTTGAATTCTATTGAAGAAAAGGCTGCGATATTTCTCGAAGATGTTAGAAACTAAACGGCGCCCGTCGTGTTACTGCGTCCGACCTTTAGAATAGGTCAGGGTTTTGTCTTCTTAAAACAATATTGCCACAGCACTTGGATCTTATTACTTAAGTGATTTTTTCTGTAATTGGATATGATGTAAAATACTTTATTATATTGTCTAGACATCTTGATATTTTTCCTTTCGAATATTTTTTTTAGTAATTTTTATTTAAGATTTTATTAAGGCGGTGGCTGGGTTTACTGTAGCTCCAAAATATTGTTCCATTTACTTAAAACAATATGCTGACGGTAAGCGGCAAAATCGGCAGGCTCACGGGTTTTATTAAGTCTTAACTAGAATGACTGCCTCGGTGGCGTAGTTGTATTGCATGCCCGGTACAATAGCGCTTTGAGGTCGTGGGTTCGAATCCCGGGTCGGGCAAAGTGATATTTGGGTTTTTCTGCTCAGTATCAGCCCGGAGTCTGGAATTTGTGCCTGATATGGCGATAGGCTCGCCCCCTATCACATCATGGGACGGAACATACTTGGCGAAAAGTGGGTGCCCTGGTTGCGCCTCTGCATACCCCTTCGGGGATATATGTATGTATGTATGTAACTAGAATGTAAAAAAGAACATTTACTGTTAGATACCCTAAATAAATAAGGATAAATAAAGATACATTTCATAATATTTATTGTCTATCATCTAAGTTTTCACCTCAAACGTCTCCTAATTAACAACAATCTCATCTAATAATAATTACAGTCACAAAACCTACAATGTAATAACATATAATCTGACCACCACTCGGTAAGACGACACAAAGACTGCAGGTTTAATTTACTATACAGTGTGTGGACCACGACATCACAGATTGAGCAAACGAGAACCAGAAATTTCTCAATCATTTGCTATATCATTTGTTTTCATAATATTGAGCAATGAATGTGGAAGATGCTTTAAGGTAAAATTAAATAACTATTTTAGTCTACACTATATAGGTACTATTATAGCCTTAGTGATGCAACTAGTGCATCCATACGAGTTGTAAAATGATATTAGGCATGGGTATAGTCCGATCAGGCAATGTAATCCTGAACAACTCAGGTTCTTTCAAGAGGAAAAAGTTACACAGAATCATGTTACAAATGGGAACTCAGAACCTCTCAAGTCCCAAGTGATCTCCAGCACGCTGCCACTAGAGTCTAGACCTAGGCGATTTAAATTTAAGAGACAAATGAAATGAGGATTTACGCAGAAATGTACTTGTAAGTACTAAGAACACAGCGTTTTCCCAGTTTACGAACGCACGGATCGAGTCATGCGCCTTCCCACATTTACGTTTTCAATTTCCCCCCAGAGTTATAAGTTTGAATAAGGATATCACTGCCTTGTTTATTTCCTGCGAGTTTTTTCAGCACTTTTTCGCGCAGTTCCTTTTCCCTTAGTGAAATGTAAATAAAAGTTTTTTATTTTGCGCGTAAACTTCGTATTTGTGGTGATTGAACGAAGTACGGCTTTTATTAAAAGTCGGGTTGCTTTTGTCGGTGTGACTGAATTATTTTTTGGTGTTTTAAACGTTGCGATTTGATGTCAAACATACGACGTATTCTACTTATCGATGCCAGTTTTCAATAATTATAGATCTAAAAGTTTAAAAAGAATTTTGGTCTATTGGCTTGGCGATTTTTTCTATTTTCGAAATATTACAAATAATTTAGTTAATTGTTTTAAATTTAAGCATGCACTTGTAATTGTATTTTAATGTTTATTTTATCTCTTTTCAGGTAACCTACACGATCATAGCTGTTGTTATTGGGTTTCATGTCTTATGTATGTTAAGATATTAACGGAGGTATGTTAACGTATGAATAGTTTATAGTCTTGAACATGGTATAAATCGGTTAATTTTCATATACTGTAAGATAATATATTATGTTAATATGGGTTTATCAACAACTTGATTGGATCTTCTCTTTATATTTCTTTTTTTTGCTTCTAATTTTGAGATAAACTTGCCGTTCGCCTGATGGTAAGCGATGCGACCGCCCATAAATAGTAGAAACACCATCCAACACTTTGAATTACAAAGTATTGTTTGGTATTCTACTGCGCTCGCCATCCTGAGACATGAGATTTTAATTCTTATTATATTCGTAAGTTACACTGGCTACAATGTCCTTTAAGCTGGAACACAACAGTGGTTACACATTGCTGCTTGGCGGCAGAAATAGACATTGTTATGTTACCTACCCAGGCGGACTCTCACATATGAGAAACCTACACCAGTATGACCAATAAATCTAGAAAATGTAAGCGTGTCTAGAAAGTAAGTCACAAGTTTGATTGATGACTACATTAGTAACATGTAAGAACGACAAATGAAAGCAAGCCTTGTCGCTTTGGGGCATGCAACCCCTCACATACATAAAATGTAATAAATAAACTCTCGCCTTACAAAAAACCCACGTGTTTCACCACGATATCATGGGTTTTCACCATATTACAAATCAAATTGACATATATTTCCCCCAAAATTAACACACGAGGGTAGTGATATTGAAATTCTTTCCGCATGTACTTTCCAACTATACACGACATGGAGACACGTGAACTCTTATTTCCTGAAGAGGATATTGCCTCTACGGAAATTTTCTTTTTAATTGCAAACGTCAGTCATGATCCTGCTATCCTGTGGTATTATCGCAACTTGCTTTTTACAAAAGTTTTCTTGTTTACAACTGTCCGCATGTCCTTATCGGTCCTTTGTGGACGAAAATCCTATTTCGGTCATGTCAGTAGTCTGTTATGATTATAATAAATGATTACGGACCTCCTCGTTCGCAGTTCAAGCTATCGCCAGATCAAATGGAATTTAGTAATATATTATTTTTTATAATTATACCCTAACTTCAATACCCATAATAAGTGTCATTGAAAAGTAATTACTTTCGTATCTTCCGCCTAATATCATTGCTGGAATATAAAAAAAAATCTATTGTGGAGTTGTAACTTTTTATGGAGCAGAGTGACGGTTACCATTACTATACACAAACTAAAGTTAAACAAATCAGAAAATACAAGTTTAATTATAATATGCAATATTGGTTACATTCGTAAATATAATTTCCTACCCAATTCTTATCTTATTACCTGAGTGTACTACTAGAAGGATTATTTTAAAGTGTTATACCTTAGTAGTTAGTACTTAATGTTTGGCGAACAAAGTACATACAATTTAGTGGTTTATCTAATCTGCTACATTGTTTTTCCAATGACATTGTTGAATTATTAATCAGCCTTGGCAGTTTGACTACAGTGCCAATAAATACAACAATAAATTGTCAAATTGCTGCACATAAATGGAGTTTGAGCGACCAGATAGCTGTTTAGACATTAAATGATGTTTTGGAATTGTAGTTTTAATAGTACAGGTATTCATTATGTTTGGTATATATTGTATATTGACGTTTAATACGTAGAAATTAGTTATATGTAAATCAATTTGGGAATTTATTAGTTGTCCCGCAAATATTTTAAAGATGTACTGCATATTCCAAAATCAAATCAAATATCTTACCCGCCATATATGCTTTTGATATGATCGAGATTGTCTTTCGTTCGTCTGATTAACTAGGTCATTCACCTTCGCAATGATACACCTTTACATTTATCAAAGCGTGATTCGATTACAAAAGCAATTAACACGTGTAGTGACAACGGAGTAAATCAAATCGGACAATTAATCACTCTGTGTAAGAGACGTCACAAATACGATGCAATAATGTGCATCGCAACGTGTTACGTGACAATAGCGTAACGGCATAATAGCTTTTTTATTGTTGGTTAAAAATATGACATTGGGTGGTTATGATAAGGGTAAAAGTTGTTTTTTATGTCACATTAATCTATGAGCAGATGACTGAACTGTGAGTAAGTTACTGATGCTAAGTTTCCATGGCGTTATAATCTGTATTTGTAATATAAAAAATTTGTATAAAAAAGTACTGCCAGCGTATAGAAATGCAAATAAAACTATGCGTATTATTTACATTTCTAATATGATGTTATTTTATTTGTACCCCGATTTCCGGGGGCCTTTTGTTTTCAGAACAGGTTTTTTCCTTTGCCAAATTAGTCTTCTGTATCGTGTGTTAAAAGTCTGTATAAATACAACCAATCTGTATACCTGGCAGCGTGAGGAAATGTAGTCAATAATGGTGTGTAATTTGTCATGATTAATATATTTAAATATAACTACATAAGCCCTAACGGAAATATCATTGAAATCATAATTGTGATTCCAATATAAATTATCTGAAAATATCCTTAGTCTAGCATAAATTGAATTTTTTACCGACGAGTATTCTGTGTCTACTTTAATCTCCCTCAACAAATTAAAAGAAGTCTTGTTCAATATTCAAAGGCTAATTACTTTTTCTCGAGTATTTCTTACAGTGTCTCGAAACGTTTTTTTTATTTCAATAATTTCTGTTGACCTTTATAAGAGCTAGCCTTGTTTAAGTATAACATGGAATTGCTTTCTGTTATCTATACGACTTATTGTTTACTTATATGAAGAATATTTATTTTATCTCTAGAACTTTCCAGACAGAAGCTAGTTTGGTGTACATACATGGGCACAGTTCGGTAAACGTTTCAATCTCGGTGATTGTTTCGCGTTTTTATGCTTCTCCTTAAAACGGTTTTCGGAATGGCCACCCTTTTGAAGTTCCGATGTTTTTATCCGTTGTTACGTTTGTTTTATCTTTGGTTTGAGTGAGGGGAGATTCAGTACTGAAATTTGTAAGATCGCGTCATTTACTAAAATAATTTGTTTGATTTTTTAATGGGTTCGTTGTTGATTTTATCAAATACATTTGTTTTATGTATGCTTACGTAAATCATTGCTCGGTCTGGTTCATTTATATATTACAATACTTCTATCCAAGGGTATTACCAAAATAGTCGAGCTGTTTGGCTTCTGTCACCAAGCAACTGGATTTCTATTGCTTTTCATTCGGCATCGTACCGACCAAAGGATTGTGCTCGCTTTGAGTCGCCTTTCGTCAAACGAGCGAGGTTTTCTTACGTAAATACCACTATACTGAGTTATTTGTTTACACAAATGTTGTTGTTATTTAAATGGATTACATTATAAGAGTCAAGTCACAAGATAGGGCTATTTGGTTAATTTATATTTAAAAAATCTTTTTAAATTTCCTTCAAGCTTATTGTGCGTTACTGAGCTCTCTCCGTTGTGTTTGTGGTCAAACGAAAGGCTAACGAGTGCGGTTAAGATAACGTTTTTACCCCTCTTGTGTCGTCGAAGCCTGCTTTTTGTGTGCCGATAGTGTAGATCAAAAGCCCGGCTTTTCTTGCGCATTTCCACCATTGTGTGCGTTCTTTATTTGATCCATTTTGGCAACATGTGACGCCGTCGATGGAAAAATATCTATTTTGGAAAAGAATTGAATATTAACGTAGATACGAACGATCCACGTAATCTTTACGACATATTTGATGTGATCGTGTCGTCACAATGGATTTTATATTTATTTTGAATAAGGCTGGACTTCAAATATATTGAAAACTTCATGAATTTCTATACCTTTAGCGTCTGTCTTCAGCTTATCTCGAAAACCTGATTCTGTAGAGCCATTAAGTCCTTTGCCAGTTCATCAAACCATTCTGTATATAGTTCAATGAGTTCACTTGGCATTCAATATTCAGGTGCTCTATCTCGTTTCTTAAAAGTAATCTCACTTCAATCCAGACGAATGCTAAAGCTGTTCAGTACCCATTGCCTTTTAGTTGATGATGAAATGAGCTAGATTATTTTGTCTTCATTGCATATTCTATCTCATTACTGTAGGAACTCTTCACAGTCGATTTTCTTTAAAGTTGCGCGACAAGTTATTAAATGGCCAAGTTGTTCATCATAGTTATAAAGACATCACGGTGATCAGAGGAGAATAATAAATTCATGTTTTCCAAGCGTATTGTAAAGAGACAATATTTCCGGGTATATTACAAAGTATTTATCGCTCAACGTTTTTAAAGTATCTTCAAGAATATCTGTAAATATTCCAATTTTTTGAAAAGTTAAAATATAACCCAATAATGAAAGCAGTTTTTAATAAAGGTCACCATAACGAACACGACAATCATATCCGAATTATCGTGGCGCGAGCTGCGACGGCACTGCGACAGATTCTATTAAAAAACGCCACCTAATTGGCGATTGACCCGGGGCCTGTCAATTCGAGTCAATCTCAATTTGTGAGGTAACGAGGTTCGCCACTCCGACTCCCGCCAGATTGGAATTGATTGGCCGTCGCCTCGCGCGACGACTTTAAAAAAGATTTGCATACTAAATGTAAGGGATTTGGAACGATTTACCATGCTCGCGCTGGCAGCGCCCGGGCACCTTTCTAATCACCCGTTGTGCGATGAATTATGGGATTTATGTGCCGTGTTTACGCGCAAATGGAGTAACTAGCTACTACGGTAATGTTGATTGCCTATCGTTCGTTCTGGAGTGATTGAAACATGATCAACTGTAAATAGATTTTAATTTTATGTGGATTTGACAATACTTTTTATATTTTTTCCGTTTAAATATTTGTTATAGTAATATTAAACGAATACCTACTGATTTTTTATAATTAGATCACATTATTGATATATAAATTTTCGTGGAATATTCGTTTTTTTTAGATCTTTGTAGAATACAGAAACCTAACAATTTCATAGTAACATATTACTATATTAAAATCGCATTATATAATATCAAGGCCATTGTAGTATTTAATACGAACTGAAACAATTAGCATGAAATTATATTAGCTAAAAGTGTTTCCACAAAATGTTTCACATCGAAAATGAGTCTATTTGGCGCTCATTTATAACATTTAATTGCAATAACCGTGTAATTTACTGAATTCTAGTTACAGTGCATCGGAGTTTAACGCTGTTAAATCGTATAGAAATCTGTACAGTTTTCCTCAACGAGTTTTGAAACAGTGTACCCACATCCTTCATGACAGGAGATCTAATCTCATTCGTGTCATTAGAAGTGGATGCAGCGAGATTTTATGCAGCTTCCACGTGTTGTCGGGTAGCGGATGTGTGCCGAATGTTGAATGCATATTAGCCAGATCCGACGGCAGATATGTAGATATTCCTATGTTGGGAAAGTTACGATCCAACGTGAGATTTGCATACCGATTCGCGTACACACAGATGTATTTGCAACTTTGTGCGCGGAGTTTGATAGCCCCCGGCTTGATTGCGTAATTTGTATTGTAATTAAGGTAATAATAAGGTTTGAAGTTTAATGTGAGCTTGTTAATTACTTTCCATTAGGAGTTTAGCAGGATATGATACCTATTTAGGATGTACAATGTGAATAAGATGTTGAAATGCTAACTAGATACGGCAAAATAGCTGGTGGCATAATTAAAATTAGGAGCAGTTCATTAAAAACACCCGCCAAAGTATAAAATTTGTAACAAAAGGATCGACGCGCGATTCTTGCCCAAACGTAATATCTTTCCCACCGCGTCCTTCAAACAAAATTAATTTCGAAAGGCGAGCGTTAAAAATATTTTTCGTAGATTTTGCATTTTTCCCCTCTTAAATATTAATTAAGTAGATACGCCCGGAGGTCGGTTCATTGTTGCAAATGTTTAAAAAATGCACTGAACGAGTGCGCACTGCGAGAGTGGGTATACGTGGTTGATTCCATTCGAAAATGCTGACCTATATTAATATTAACGTTCCGGATGGGCCTCCATTAGTCTAATGAACGTTGTAAGCGTACATTTCGCACGTTGATCGGTTATAGGTACCGTAGAAAACTTTCAATAGAACCTGTGGAGTTAATTGAGCCACGATTTGGATGGTAGGTTTTGATTGAATGAGTATACGTTAAGAAACCACTAAACAGATTTTTAAAACATTTCCATCGGACCAATGTGGGAGTATGTTTCAAATAAAAATAGAATTTTCCATATCGGTTAATAAATGGCGGAGTTCTGAGGTAACAAACATTAAAAAAATACACGTCAGATTGTAAACCCTCTCTTTTTGGAAGTCGGATGGAAATAGTATTATTATATTTTTCTCGCGGCTTCGTTCGTGTGAAAAGCCTTTCCCGCTACAAAGTCCCTTAAACACTGTTGCGAAGCATAGCGTCGTCTGTAGTCTGTATGATGCCAGCGCCATCTACTTAAAAAAGCTGTATAAAAATCTCTCATTTCCAGTGACATATTATCGAGATATAATATAGCTTACGTTTTAAGTCAGAACGTGACCTATCCATATACCAAATTTCACTCAAACCCCTTTGGTTGTGTCTGTGTTTAGCTCTTACAAACATCCAAACATTTTCATAAACTTTCGCATTTATATCATTACTTAGATTATTAGAAGTTAGATTACGATCCCGTAGAGAGAACCGTATAGATACAACTTAATAGTGTCAATAACTTAAAAAAAATATACTTATTTGTCCGTTTTCCTTACCCTTCTTAATACCGATATAACACGTTTTTTTTAATTAATGTAATTTCAAAATAATAATATTTGAAAACTATTTGAAAGTCACCTCTGTTTTACTATTTCACATAAAGACGAAACAATAACATGTATGTTTATCTATAATTTCTACGAGGAGTTACTCCAAACTTAATTTCCACGGTCTGTTTGTTTGACATAAGGTTGTGTTTGTCACTTCTATTAAAATCGCCACCGTTTTGTATGTATGAGAGTGTCGGTTTTATTGTTTTTAAATGGCAATCGTTTAACGGCAAGCAGTCTAAAATCCGTCCATTAATATTTCGGTAAGCCGAAGTTTTTAATGTTAAGAAGTTCGTGTTGGGATTGTCATTTATATTTAGGTAGGTAGGACAAATGTTTTATCAAATACAAAGAAAAGCATTTTAGATTTCTTTAATCCATACTTCCATCCATAAATATTACTCACGGCTTCGCCTTTGTGAAACCTTTCCTGGGATAAAGGTCTTACTCAATGTTTTCTCGGGACAAAAAGTAGCCCATGTCCTTACTAAGGTCTCAATCTATCTGCGTTATAAATTTCATCAAAATCGGCTTAGTGGTTCAGCCATGAAAGCGTAACGAACAGACGTGCTTTCGCATTTATAATATAAGCATGAAAATGGATATTATACCTATAGTTTATCTGATCTCTCTGTCGGTAAATATTTTCCATACTTCACGCAAAAAGGATGAGTTGACGACGATTTGTATGCTATGTTAGCAAATCTCTTAAGTTCTTGTATCATTAGTCTGTAAAAATATCACATATTTTAATGGAAATAGATAATGCAAATACATTGCTACCTAAAAGATTCTTTAATAAAGTCATAATGCGTAGTTTACATGTATTTTGCAGTAATCAGCAGGTTTGAGGTTATTATTTTAGGCACCAAAGCGTTTGACAATTTATTCAATTAAGAACACTGTATTTTGTAGCTAGAATGGTTCGTAGACTTAGACTAATATCTCATTCAGACCGAAGTACGCTGTCTAGACGCAAAGGGTGTAGATGTAAATGAGGTGTTAGTAAACAAATTACATTGCAATCCTATTTTGTATTTACATTTCTAAATAAACACAAGTACACTACACGTCTGAATGTTTAATTTAAATCTTTATTGCTCAAAATGTATTTTTAAGAGCTTCGTTTGTTCTAAATCGACAGAGCTCATAGTCCTTAATTATTCCTTCTTTAAGTAAAGTATTCTTTAAATGTTGAATTTTGTAATCATTAAAATTATTAATATCTTGTCATTTTGGAACGACATGGTCGTGAGTATATGACAAAGCTCCTTAAATCAAAGTATAAAAAACATCATTACATCTAACGAGCTAGTGCATAACATAGCTACGATCAAAATTGCTCTTTACATATTTCTGTAATAGCGCATGCGTCGAAATTCGACTTTAAACAAACGTAAAAAGATGCAATACGCCTTCGTTAGAACAATATGCAAATATCAAGATTTAAAACGCACCAGTGTGAACCTTATTTTCCAATTACGGTAATGAAACCGAAAGCATTTAAGAGACTACAGTTAAACTCATTTTATAGACACAATTTACCATTATGAAGTGGTTAATTTATCGATAGTTAAATGAAAAAGTTCGAAGCCGTTCGTCTGTGTGGCTTTAATTCCTTTTTATAGCTCTTAAAACCTGGCATTAATTTTGTATTAAAATTTATTCCCCTTCCAAATACGTACGTTAGCTGTAAAATATGAAACACGTTTTCCTAATATATTCAGTTAATAGTATCCTTGTGTACAGGATGGTATTTTGGGACACACAGCGGGCCTTAATTTGTCTCATTCGAGTACATGTTTTTGTATTTATTTTTCACACACGTTGTATTATGGAGATGATATAAATACTGGCTTTTGCTTGCGATTTCGCTCGCGTGACAACATTTTCTAGGGTAAAAGTCTCGCTATATAATGTCTTCCTGGATAACAAATAGCTGGTAGCCTTCTCAGGATCTCAAACTATCATCGTTTAAAATTTCTTCGAAATTCTTTCGGATTTTTTTTAGTTTATCGCGTTCAGATAGATAGACGCGACGGGGCCTTTGTTTTATAATATGTATGTAACAATATATAGACTAGTATTATGACTTTATTATATTAAAATCAATTAATAAAATTGTTTCATAAGAATCGCACTTAAAATGGATACGTTATAAACAAGAAATGAAATTTTTTATACATACTAGTACATGTGACTTTGTGTGGGTCATATACCCACGCACACATCCTGAATCCTCGCCCCGTCGCCCCTTTGATAGGCTCCCTTCTGGTACTAATTATAATACCGAGGGGCTCCACGGCAATATTATGAGCCATGTTAATTAAACTGCTCATCGATATTGGTTTAATATGTTGTTAAGGCAACGATTCGAATCGTATTTACGTGTAGGGTTAATCGGTTCGAAGGTTCGATGGGCTTTAACTGTAGATCGACTAGTGATGTTGCTGGTTATTTGATAAGTTTATTGTACTTGAAATCGATTTAATATCTTATTAGAATATTAAGCCCCGCGCCCACTGGTGGGATAATTCGGCTGGATTTTTGGGATTGGTAGAAGCTTCGGTTGTGTAGAGAGTCGTCGATCTCACTCTCACCTGTTACATTTTGTCGCTCAATTATCGATTACCTTTGTGTGATGTTTACCACTACTACTGTAATACTATAAAGGATTAACAACTTAATAAACACCATAATGATTTTTTATATACAACGCAAATGTTGAACACCGAATTGAAACTATTTTTCAGATTTTATTTTATATAATTGTAAAATGTAAATCTGTATAGAAATTTGTAGAATTGTAAATTGTTGCTATATATAGTAATTGACTACTAACCAAAACCTAAGTCCGCTCCGTGATTACGGAGGCTGCAACGTCTTCGAAACGTCGAAAGAAAATGGCAACATAAAAAACCGTGACAAAATCCGCAAAATAGTTTCATTCAGTCAAAACCGTTAGTAATAATATTCCTTGCATCAGTTTTATGTCTAACATAAAACACAATATGACTAAATTAGACACTTTTATGCCCACATTATCCGACACCAGCAACGCTTAGCCGCTATCTTCGTCTTTATTTAATCCTCACGGTCCTTCCGTCCCGAAATAAAGACAAATGGAGGCGGCAGTCGACGCTGGGTTATCTCGTCGCCATTTTTTCTAATTCGGCCCAATGACCGCCGTTGTAGGGTTAATTAAAGAATGAATCGTTATCCACGCCCCAGGGACCCGACACACTCGTGACTGAAATTTGTACTGCCGCGTTATAACTGCTTCTTACAAATTGCTGACATATAGATTCGGGTAGGTATGATTAGAACTAGGTTCGTTGATATAGGTTATATTGTATTATCGAATGGTGGCTCGCAGTGGTGTGTGATCATTGATATTTTACCCTTTGTAGCGAGCATTAGGCATCTTAATATGTTAGTTGAGATGACGAGCGCAGGACAGTGTCCTGGACAGCTTTGTTATTCAAAGGTCTGACTGGTGTTGTAATTTGGTAATCTCGACTCTCTATTATATATATAAAAATTTATTATACAGGATTACTTACACGTGTATAATAATATAATAATATTATAATATTAGTCGTGTACTAATGCTTCACTGCTGGCAACGACGAGACGTCTTCTGCTACTGAGAGGGATTAGAGCTTAGTTCATCACGCTGGCCCTTTGCGGGTTGTAAAGTATTCAAGAGAACTTCTTAGTAAGCTGGTTTCTTCACTATGTTTTCCTTCACCGTTAAAGCGAGTGATAATACTTAAAGAACACACATAACCTTAGAAAAGTCAGAGGTGCGTGCCCATGGGTTTTGAACTTGCGGACATTCGTCTCACCAGTCCGTTCAACTCCTAACTAGGGTAAAGCGGCTTTTTTACTTCCGTACGCTCCAGAATAAATAGGTCATTCTTCATAATATCTTAATCTCTATGGAAAATAAAGTATATAGTAATAAATATTATTATGCCTGCATCTCCCGCATGCCAACTTTTATGAATGTTCTAAAAAGTTAGAATTTGTTGGCATTGACCCAAAACAACTTGGAGGCTGTATGGATTTCATGCATGTTTAGTTTTGATCGCACATGTACAGATTTAACTGGGTCAAGAATGAAAAGTCGAAAATGCGATGGCATTATTCAAACTATAGTCCTATCAATTTTCACACCATCGATTTGTTTGAATCGAATGTTGTAAGGACTAATTAATTGCTACTTTTTTTCATATAATTACTTCACGCGTAGCTATTCACTTGTCAGATGGCTAGTAAACCCATAACCAGTAGCAAAACTATGACGACCTTTCGCATCACAAGGCTCTTGAAAGGAATTTTAATCCCATACCGCCCAGATTTTAAACTAGCTATAATTTCCTTCACACAATTGTAGCTGCACACCCATGCTTGGCAAGGAGAATTAGTACAAAGCTTTAGTACTCAATCACACAAACTAGCTAGATTGGAATATTATCAAACCTAATTATACATCTCTAGCTCTCGACTTTTGTAACTCTATACGAAAGTCCTTAGTTTACACACGCGTCGTATTTATTATGCGTGTGTTTGTATCGACGACGGGGCGGGTGGGTTGATCGCGAAACGCGGAAACCCGAAACATTGATGATTGATGCCGGACGCGGTGCGACCACCGGCCGAATTGATCACCGGCCCCGGGCTACGCATACATTATACAAATATACTGCTGTATGTATATAAGGCGATTAATTCAACATTATTGTCGGTTTTGTATGGGTATGGAGTTTGTTTTTATTTATAGTTAAGCTGAATTACCTAGTTATTTCGATAGTGGGAACTCTTGTGTTCACATAGTGACACGCTATATTTTTAATACGCGAGAATTCAATATTGCTATTAGTTTTATAAGATTTTATTTTATCTTACTAATGTTATAAATGCGAAAGTTTGTAAAAGTGTTTGTTAGAAGTAAACGGCTAAACGGATTTCAATGAAATTTGGCACAAACAAATAACATGTCCTGGATTACCACATAGCATGCTTTTTATTCGGAAAATGTTGTTCCGTTGAAAATAATTCAACATTTTAATGTGATTTTTCTAATAGATGGCGTTGATGTAGTACCTACCGACGGCTCAATGGATCGCTACAGTGATTTTGGCGCTTTTTGCAGCGGGAAAGCCTTTCACACGAACGAAACCGCACGCCACAACTAGTTTCCATTATAAGTATTAACTGTCGCTTTGATAAATGTGTTTCGACTGAAATTATGATTCGTTAAAGCAATATGCATATTTCACAAAATGTTCACAAAAGTAACGAACAATAATTGTATATTGCACTCACTTCACCCTATAATTTGATGTCTTCATAAAAATTCAAGCACTTTGTATTTACCACAAACGTTGAAAACAAGCGTGCAGCCAAGACGTTATTCATTCGGAACAATTTTGAATAATGTATTAGGAGCAAAGCGGACTGCGGCTTCCCCGGATTCCGCCGCCAAATTAAATTTAGACCACGCTATAAAAATTATTGCTCTGTATACAACCGCGATGGGCTTTACAAAACACTTTTATTTGTTTTATTAGCGTTGTGGAGGACTTCCGTGGTGAGTATCAAGTTTAGATATGCTTGGCGTACGAAACTGTGAAATCACGTGTCTAAGTTTATGACACGTGGATGACACGTGGCCGTCCCTATGAAGAATAAACTTGAAACTGTGTTACTATAATGACTGAGTGTACTACTAGTTAACACTTACTTTAAGCACTAATTTCAGTCATATAAACGCTCGCAAATCTTGTAAGTAAGGCGTTGTTTTCGAATGCCCTTAAAAATATTATCAGTAATTTTCTTGTACAGATACATTGTATTCTAAATGAAAAAAAAAATATATATTGCACTAACCTTGGCTCTCTTGTTTTTATGCATTTTTTGTATCAATTATTTTGTTTGCTTTACTTAATTTGTCGTTAATAATGAATGCATGACTGCTTAATGAACCAAATGAAATCACACACAGCGATGTGTACATAAAACTCATTGGCAAAATACGACTCCTCGTAAACAACAGTGGTGCGGTATAGGTTATAAGGCGTATATGAAGAAGGAGAATAACACGCAAATACGCGAATAAAAGCACTGTGTTAATGAACCATCGGAGTTATGAGCAGATAAAAGTGAACCTAGAACCGACAACGGGTGGGCTGTGGCGGAGGTGGCCATTTAATGTCTTGTTTTGCTGGGGACGCGATATTATTAGGAATATAAGGGTGTTTGTTACTTAAGAGCCGATTTTTCCATCATTAAATAAAATTTACTCGTAGGATAAAATATAATAAATTAAAAATGATTTTTGTATGTATGAAGTTGTCAATTTGTGTCCCTTTTATATTCAGTCAGGTTATAACTTTTATCTGGTGATTGAAATATTAGGCCTTAGTTGCGTAAATTATTAATGATATCTCAGGTATACTCGGGGTACAAGTCATATATTTGCTGCTCGATAATCATGCTTACCGTAAGTTTCAGAAGCAGAAGATATGCTTGCAGTTCTCTCTGTGGTTGATTTTGTGGTCAAAATGAAAAACGTAACAGCGTGCATTTTCCTATCTTAAGTCAGTTTATTGCATATAACATCGCAGTACGGTAGTCAGTTAATACCATATCGGTCTTGCCAACCGTTTCAAACTAAAACTCCCTGAAGTTTAACCTTACATGCCTCAGAAATGCTTACATTGCCTAACTTACTAGTCAATAATACCACAAATAATTGGACGTAGACACGCAAAAAGGATTCTGCCCACAAAAGCACACTTTTGAGATAGTGAAGATTGAAATTTAAATCGTATTTTTGCTCATTGATATTTTATTGTCAAATAAAGTTCAAATTGACATATTTTGTCTAAGATGTTTTTAGTAATCGAAAACATAGACCCCTAAATACTAGAACTAATTTTGCACATTCGGCTCATTTTCGACCGTACTGCGGGTTGTTTCCTTTTTGACGTTCAATTATTCCAGTGCATTTAAATTCAAAATATATGATTAAAATCGCACCATGTAAAAATAGCACGTATTTTCCTCAATATATTTTACTATCAAAATATGTGGACAAAGGCAGAAGTTAGAACGCCTCTCCGAAGACGCGGCACGTGCGCCCGACGCCATTGAAACTTCGCAACAGTAAATAAAGTGACCTGAAACTTTGTCAGATACGCTCTCCTTTTGTGCTCGAGATATTCTCATCACGTCCTGTGAGATATACAATTAATTTGTTTTAATCAAGCGCAGTTCAGTTTGAGTGGAGTTATGGAATTAGGAAAATTAAAAATTAAGTGACGAAGATATGTTCGTGAAATGAGTCAAGTGCACAATTCCAAAGATGAATATTTATTGCACTGTATATAGTTACAATGTTGTGTGTAATAAAGTTACATGTATTTCTTTCACTTGCAAAATATAAACTGCGTAGATTATTACATAGTATTTGCTATACAGTATTTTGTGATTATTACTTTGACTAGCGTTCTTAGGTGTCCCCATTTGCGCGGGACGCAATAAATTAAACTTATCCTATCTAATCCTGAATTCCGATTTGTTTTACCTGCGCCGATTTTCAACAAATCGGACCTGGCTACTACTTCCTGATAAAAATTATCTAAGCCTCCTGGCTTATCAATGAATTCTTTTATTATTTAAATAAATCTCTCATGACTTTTTATTAAACTGTCACTTATATTTGTAGCTATAATTGTTAATTAATTTAACGAACCTACTTATTAATAAATGGTAAATAAAAATGTGGTGTAGGTACATCTGTTAAAAATGTAACCATATATTAATTTTATATTGCCACCTTTCTCCCATGTTTTATGTTGCATTGTTGATGTACCTGATTGAATAAAATAAAAAGAATTGCCCCACTTATTACACAACTTGATAGCCTAAGTTTTTATTAACGCGCAACAATCTTACACCACCACCACACAAGTACCACGAATCGCCATTACTATAGAAAAAAAAACAAAAGCGTCACTAATCGCACTGGTCCGTTGTCTGAGATTGAAAAAAAGTCGCAATTAAAGCCCGATTCGGATGGCGCAAATGGTCGGTGGCGTGCTCAATCGGGCTATTAGAACGTTAGTTAATGCGGCGGGGACTGGCCGATGGTGCGGTAACGGTCCACCACCGTGGATGCTAGCCGTTAGTGTGGTGGTTTGAATCATAGGAGATAGAGATGAAGCATAAAGCCTTTTTTAATTTTGGGTTTTAATCATTTTGTCATAACACAGGTAACTTCTATACATATTATTTTCTGTCTGTCTGTATGTGATCGATTTTCTCAAAATGTACTGAACGAATTTTTAAGAAATTTGGTATGGAGATAGTTTAAGGTCCTGAAAAGGTTATAGGTTACTTTCTATCCTGCGAAAATATATAGCGGGACTTTTATCGCAAAAACTTCTTCACGCGGGCGAAGCCGCGAGTAATAGCTAGTAAAAATATTAATACTATTGTGTCCTAAAAAAAGTTAACAGAAAAGGCTGAAAAAACTATGCACAGAAAAAGGTCACCGGAAAATCTGACTTTTGTTCAAACCACTAAAATCTTACTTTTAGTGGTTTGAACTGTAATTTTTTGTGGATACGAAAAAAGAGTCGACGACTTTGTCAGGGGTGGGCAGAGGTGTTCAGATATATACAAATTTACCAGCTATGTAAGTTCCCATGTAATTAATAGGAGAAGGAATAGGAATAAAGAATAAACAGTTAAATTGTTTGCTAATATTATGCACATATCCAGTCTATGTTTTGTAATGTAGCCTTTCTTCACTCCCTCCTCTGTATCGAAGGTTTTTGGGTACGCGTGTACATGAAACTGCAACCCTGGCTCTCGCAGGATTCGACTTATGTGTAGAGTATATCAACATAAAATCGTAGGCTCGTGTAATAGGTATCCAATATCCATGCATACGTGAACCTAAAATAAACGCTATTACGAATTTTAATAGATGAATGAATAAGTTTAGTATAGAGTGTAGTTGATAAAGATATTTGTAAACTGCATTTTTAATTAAATTAGCCGTATTAAAATTCTACTACCGCAACGTCCAAGGTCTTAACGACAGATCGATATGAAAAGCTTCAGGTCAATCGATAACTGCAGCAATTATTCCACTTAAGTGGTCTACAATCAATACTCATCAGAAATGCTGTATAAAGTTTAAATTATAATTTAATATTAAAATAACACTATATAATACATACTGATTATAAATGAAGTATCATTTATCTTCCATGGCTGTCACTCAGCATTATGAGTAATTTGCACGAAAAACGCCACATGACATAACTTGCACCACAGGCTTCTTGATTTTGGATATAGAACCAGTCCTTTTAGTTAGCTAGAAGTTTATTTTATACGTATCAAAGGCAAGACAAGCAAGACGCCTAATGGTAAATGGTACTTTTACCTACTGATAGCAATACTTCTGAGTCAATGTCAGTCACTGCACCGTGTTCGTCAGCCTGTGTCAAGTAATAATTATCATCATAACGCGCAAAACAATTAAAGTTATATTATTCAATGCGACATTAATTATAACACTCGGTTACACAATAACCTTCAGAAAATTTGGGGATCCCTGAAGTCTAAATCCTCATTTCTCATTCGATTCTGCATATACAGAATTCATATTTTATTTACTTCTGGTTACCACATACATAGTCTTACATACAAGTGCTAATACGACACAAAATGTCAGATTTAAGGTAATCTGCACCATAATGGACGTGGATCAATATGTCTAAACATAATTGTAGCGTCTAGGTCAGGCTAATGCAGTAAGTTTACGCTGCATCTGTGGTTTCGGGGTTATTATGTCAAGGCTTGCATACGGATGCCCTTGAACTATTTAATTCGAATGTTACTGACGAAAATTCTGTATGTTTCGGCTGTCAACCAATAATTTAGTCTCTGCTTAGAGATGCAGGGAAGTGGGGAATTTTCTCATTCAACTCCTCTCTATTCCTCGATTTCATTTCGTTGGTTAAGACTAATTACTGTTCCCTAAGAATCGATGCACCCCTCTATGCCATAAAATGTGTGCCACTGCCCTTCCTGGATTACAGAAGTTGTAGTGGTGGGTGTGAGGGCGAAATAGTCTCGTGTCAGTCAAAAGGTATAAAACATTAACGCCCTTATACTCAAAAAGTAAGTATTCATTACTGCATCCGCGGTTGGGTAATATTATATCCGTCCTACGACTTGGTTGGGTAAACCTGATCTATGTTATAACCTAAATGAAGCAATGTCTATGTATGCCAATTTACATTCTCCCTAGAAAGTTTAGTTTCAAAATCAGAGTTTTTTTTTAATTTTGTAGTTCAGGAAACGGAACTGTCCTCCTTGGGGCTTATTGATTCAAGAAATCTTTATGAATGAAAAGTAGATTATTCACTATTCAATTCGAAAACGCATTTACTCGTTAATGAGAAATAAATAGAGCGAAAATAATAACCATCGTTATAAAAGGCCGACTTTAATGACTTTCGAATGGTCTGCTCTCGGTGGAGAATTAAAAAATTTAATTCTCATTTATTATCCTTTGTGAAGACAAATGAGGTTATTGTCTGTTTTCCGTTTCGGAGGCAAAGGACAAGAGTTTTTGTGCCTACTGCTTATACTTTTGCTAATATTAGATGATAACAATTGACACGTAACTTATTTCAAGAGAATAGTATTTATTGCAATTAAACTGGACAGTTAGAAACGACGACTATTGAAGTTCGTTTTCGTATCTCCCGTGACTCGTTGCGTCTTCCTATTACTTTTATAATGTGTGTGATCTGAAAATTAATAAAGCTAGGATCCAAGCCAGGTTAATTTTGTTACTAAATCGAGCTGCTGTTCTTTGACTTCCAAATGATTTGCGGACATAAGTGATAAAATGTTGATTACTTAAAAAACTGATTAATAATTGGATAGTTAAGTCGTAGTTAGATAGTTAAGTCTACAACCGCCAGTTTATCCGTCTGCGCCGCACCTAACTACCGACTTGAAGTTAATATGAGAGCCAGCGAAGTCACTCTACCAACAACACAAAAAGACGAAATAATATTCGATTATTTTGTAAGTCACCGGTCGCCGTCGATTTGTCGACTCTGCGTCCATCGGAGTAAAGCAGCGGTTGTAAATAAAAACAAAACTGCTAAACGGCAATTGGTTTTGTTGCGTAACGATATTTTTTACGAGAACCAATCGTCGGCCCGTATGCAATCAAACCGCCGACTGTTTTTACGCTTCATTGCCGACTCGAGCGGGTTTCTTTTTAATTTTCTATTAGTTCAACTTGCCGAGTGGATTAGTGTTGGAGTTTGAGATTGGATGGTAGACGATGTGTGTTATCGACGATAGATGACTCTGTATTGAATATTAATAGAAACGATTGTGTTATATATTTTTAATTACCTGTTAGGCTTTCAATGCTTTATCGATTTATTTTTTGTTTTTATTTCCTTTTATTTAAAATTATTATAATTAGGTATAATTGCTGTTAATAGTTATAATTTATGTTTAGTGTGAGTTACCAAAATACACGTATTTTTTTTCTATCTAAATTTTTCCAGCATAAATATTGTTGCTTATTTTGTTATAGGATAAAACGGCTATAAATTTTGTGAAAGATCTTTGTCTAAAAGTAGGTCGTCGAAAGGCTAATGTTTAAATCATTCCCACATTTTTATATTGTAACATTACTCAATTTGACAAAGCCTGTGTAACACAAGAAAAATTCCAAACATAATATGATAATGTATTTTCATGTAATCTGAATGCCCGCGTAAATTGTCGTAGCGCAAACCGCTCTGTGTCACAGAAGGTCCATTCCGCTCAAAATTAGCTGAATAAACCAAGTATAACAATAAACATAAATTCAACAAAGCATAATCCAGTTGGCGAGTGGCTTATAGTCCGCAGAGAATAAGCAAACTATGAATGAGATATCTTTTAAAGTTTTATCTGAACCCTGGGAGCGAGCACGTTGAAAGACTATGTGGGATAGATTTTAATTAAGTTTTCATTGTATTTTTAAACTTTATTAACTCTCGTGCAGCTTTATAGGTTGTTTTAATATTAACAGGATTGCTTTGAATAAAAAAATCTTTATATCACGATTTGAATAAATCGTATTATCAATGAAGTGTTTTAACATTGGTAATCGTTTTTGCGCAACTTTACTGTTTAAGAATGGTAATATTGTGTAATTAATATGATTGCTGCTAGCTTAGTTAGTAGTAATTAGTGGTTAGGATCGTTTGTTGGTTTGACGTAATCACGTTTCATATTTTTGATTAAATATATTCTATATTATTAACTAACATGAAGAGGTTAACATTGTACAGTAGTAAATTTAAGACAGAATGACTATTTCATGTTTGCCAGCCAAAGCTCTCGCGAACGGAGCTGTGTGCAAAACCTATGAAATTAATATTATATGCACTTTGTTTTATTACAAACTAAATATAAATGAAATATATTTTCCACTATAAAATGATGTACATTTAATCAAACTCTGCGTAAATAAATAACACGCTTTGTAAACGCACTGAAAACAGGAAATAATAAATATATCGTACTGTATACATCCAGTAAAAATCACAAATTTAGATGTAATGTGTGTATCGATCCTCGTAAACCTTGAACGCATGCATATGCAAATGCGATATGTATGAGTCACAACGGGCGGTGCTCGGCCATACGCCGGGACCGTCTCGCGACCCCCGCGCCGCTGCGGATCCGCCGGCCGTGAGATACGACCTAACGGATAAAACAAAACATATTTTTGTTGTTTATTTTCTGCATTTTGAATCGTTTGTGGAATAAAAATATGTGAGGTGACCGCTGTGCGAGGTGAAACGAATAGGAAAACCAAGTATTTTTTTATGATTTACTATGTTTACGCGAATGTTAGACATTGAAATAAAACGATTTATCGGATTTTACCGCGGTTTTTTTATGTTATAATTTTTCTCGACGTTTCAATGACTTTGTAGCCTTCATGGTCACTGGTGGGGGGGTACTGAGGTGTTGGTCGTCCGAAAAGTCGGTTACAATATCTACTGACATTTTACAATTATTTTTTTTATAATTGTAAAATGAAGGTATATATACATTGATTAAGATATTTTTAATACGAGGATCTACTGTGGTTTTTCTAGCTTCATACATGAATGTTATTGTTTTTCACTTAGTAAGGGTATTTACTGATCAGACTCATACGATATTACCTATATAACAATACAACAACACGTGTAAAAACAGAAGTAAAGTCAGCTTTCAATTAAGTAAAAGACCTTGTTTCATTGCCAATAATCTGCATACAGAACGAATGTATTATGAACGTTTGCGCTCATCATCGTGAATTTTAATGCAGCTAATTCCTGCATAAATTAATTCAAGAATATTCGCTTCGCCCACAATTAGCCGGTACCAAACTCAGATCGTGTTTATTTCACTGTCCAAATACGTGGTGTTTTGATTGCCAGATACCTTGTAAAGGACTGAAGTGATGAGAATTGTTCATTCAAACTGCTAATAATATTTTAGTGCTAATTAGGATTTATTATGAAATCTGCTTGGTAGTGGGATCAATGACTCTACGAGTTTGTTATTCGTAAATTATATTGCACTAATTAACATTTGTATAATGTTTATCAAGTAGCTGCTAATTAATTTGTTTCACTTGTTTAGTTTAATTGTATTACTGCTGTGTCACTTGCGGTTTCGTCTGCTAGAAAAGGCTTGACCATACTTAAAAAAGGTACCTAAAATACTGTACTGGTTTGTAACGCCAACAGTAGGGCTCCAATGCCATCCATTTAAAAATCCATTATTTCCAATAGAGGCTATTTAACGGGATAAAAATAGGCTATGCGTTAATCCAAGATATGGTCTATCTTTGGGCCACATTTCATTCAAATCCGTTCAGCCGTTTCTGCTTTAACTTCTAACGAACATCCAAACATTTTGATAAAGTTTTGCATTTATAATATTAGTAAGATAAGGTAATATTGACCGATTTAGGAAACACGCGTCAGTCAAATTATAGAGAAATAACCATTAAATATAATTTGTCTATAATGAATAAATTAGTTAACATCCTATTACATGTCTCGTCCTGAAAAACCTATCTTAACTTCATCTCTTCATCACGCGTGGATAATGCAGATTGATGGATCGCTGAGCAAGTCTGTTACCAGCTGCAATACACCTACATTATGCAGATGAGATGAGCTTTAGTTCAAAATATGTTTTAGACCTCATATACGTCGGTAAGAACGGGCCCGTTCATAGTAATATGTTATACATACATACATACATAACATCACGCATTTTATCCCCGAAGGGGTATGCAGAGGCGCAACTAGGGCACCCACTTTTCGCCAAGTATGTTCCGTCCCATGATGTGATAGGGGGCGAGCCTATCGCCATATCGGGCACAAATTCCAGACTCCGGGCTGATACTGAGCAGAAAAACCCAAATATCACTTTGCCCGACCCGGGATTCGAACCTAGGACCTCAGAGCGCTATTGTACCGGACATGCAATACAACTACGCCACCGAGGCAGTCAATTATAATAATAATATGTTATTATTATTATAATTGAAGGGGCAAGTACACAGATCCCGTATGTGTCGAAGAAGGCCACCACGGGTTTTGGTTGGTATGTCGGTGTAGGGGAGTATACAGTGGTTAGGGACTCGGTCCAATGCTCGCTCGGATGATGCTATACTCCCTAATGTCGACATTGGGCCGTAAGACCGGTGAAACCAACATAACCATTCCACTCACCGTCCAAGTGGTAGTAGCGACAACGCGTTTTAAAGGTAGACAGATCCAAACAAAGGATCGCGCTATATTTGTTTTACGCGTCAGCTGTAAATAATTGACCTACACCGCCTTACTGCGATGCAACAGCCCTAATCCCCACCAGCCTTTACGTTTCAATATCTTTAAAGTTTGTAACTGCAAAACGTAAAATGATCAGAGTTTACGACCGACCGTGCCCCGCGTGCGGTGATAAAACTGAGTCTATCTTCGTCCGCTACTGGAGTTCGAATTTATTCACTGATGACGTCGTCTGATTTTTCGATCAAACTGTAGTAGAATGTTGTGGCTTCATTCTTAAGGTAGTGTTTTGTTTGCATGTGCTTCGAATTTATAGTTTGTCTTTGCTTTCATGTCAATTCAACCACGACATGGTCTAGTTTTAGATTATGTAAATTGTTGCAATTTAATTCTTCAGGTATATTTTTCTGTATGTGTTTCTAATATTGATTTTGTTGGTCTATTTTGATTATCATGTATGCTTTTGTGTTTAGCTTTCGAAATTAACAAAAATGTATAAACACATACAATGTGTTTATCAACATGTATTGGAAACAATATTCAATATTATCAAAACGTGGATATTCCCAATCGATAGAGACGATGTTTTAGTTTTATGCTACTTTCAATTCATGGAATTTTAATGTTTTAAAAATTCCACACGCAGAGGTAATAACTCGAGTTGAGCTAACTGTTCAGTTTCCGACGCGAGTACGTATTGGTGCCACGTCTCAACTTCATATCTTGTGATCGCCCCCCGCACGTGCTCCGTCGACGTTACAAATATTGAACGCGAAAATTGAATTTCGAATGGTTATTATAAAATGGCGCGCGCAGTGTCGCCACACGAAATAATTGTACGGTACGAGTGTTGGTAGAGTTTCATTATTATGTTGGTCACACTGATATTGCAGACACTATATTTTGTATAACTGTTTTGAGAAGTCTAGTTTTTGTTGTACCGACGTTTAAAATTTGGTAATATAAAAAGATATTTAAGAGTATGTAAAATGGTTCTAGAGTAAGTCTTAAGCTCACTCAATAATAAAACGAGAACCCGAAATCTTGTTATTCGTCATAATGCTGTCTCGACTACGCGGCTTGAATAATAATTTGATCTGTTATATTGTACTTATGATTTAGGCATTATCGGTTAATTGCCATTGTATATGCGATGTCACACGTGAACTGACCGGGAACATTGAACCATGTTATTGGTCCTTCGAGCCGGACGCGCCGTTAATTGGACATGTACACAAGTGATAATTGAACAAATAGCTGACAATGTTATTTTAATCTGCAGAGTGCTATATTTAGACAATTGCTAACAATCCTCGATGGAGCTGTAGCCTAAGAATATTAAGAGAAGACACCAATAATTTTATGTGCTTATAAGGCATGTCAACAATATAAACACTTACATTGAAATTAAAAATAATTGTATACCCTTATTAGCTAGCATTTATATTTCTAACAAATTTGCAAAACGTTCATATGAGTCTATTAACATCTAATATCTATTTATCTTCTATAATTTTATGTGAATTTGATACGAAATTTTTAGACCAAATAAAAATAAGTTTCTTTAGTTGCGTATCATAAGCTATTGCCTCTAGATGTTCAGTTACTCACATACTACATGTAACAGTTACTTTCTCTGTGTACAACACATAATTCGTCGACGATTACTGTCGCATAAACCGTTGGTCGCTCAGCTGAATGAGTTGCCAACTGGTGGTGACATGTAATATACGACGTCAGAGGAGCAACCGCCGAGAAAAACTCCGCCAATTCACAGCTAAACAAAAGATAATGGCGGCAGAGGTGAAGAACAATTCTTGGGGAAACGGCCCGCCTCGACACCCGCGCGCCCGCTGTCTGTTTAGACAAAAAATGTTTGCCGCGCCCACTTTGTATTTCATATTTCCAGATAAAATAACCGTCCCTTTGTTTATCTAACATAGCCGTATCCACATAATGAAGTGGCGTTGATACAATGTTTTAACGTAAAAAAACGTTTCTACGATAATAAAAATCGTGATAGATATTTTCGATAAACACGAATTTTCCATTACGCCGTGCGAAATCCTTTGATGTGATTTTGTGAGGCGTTGCTTCTGATCTGTTTGCTCTTTTTAAACCGGCCGATGTTTGTTAGCTTAAAATATCGTCCGGGTGAGGCTGCTAGTTTATAGTGTAAAGGTTTTATAGCATGACCTTTGCTATCATGTCTCTCAGGTAGGAATATATCAAGGTTTTATGATTTAAACAATTATTTTCGAGATATAAATTTTAGACCACATATTTCCATCTAAGCATTGTACTCGTCTTAATTTTGTAGTGCCAGCGTCTGTATTGTGTAATGCCGGTAAAGCTCGGAATTCAGAAAATCAACCGAATTGTTTGTATTTATGTAGAATATGAATACCCAATAACTACTGACGACAAGCCGATATTACTAGTACATACAGGTTTCAACTTTATTTAAAACTCAATATATATTTTTGTATAATCATAACTTACAACCTAAATAACACTGAGGTAAAGTTGTGCATCAAATAACATGCATCAGATAACATTAAACTTAAAGTGCAAATACACTGAAAAAACATCAAAGGGATAAACACAAAGCAAACGTTCAATACTAGTATAGATAGATATTCTCTCAAAGTGTGAACACATCGGTGCCATATCAGACGTGTAAAAGGATTATCTTTCTAGTTTCTACATCATTATCTGTTTCATATGTACGTTTGTTTGGATTGTCTTATAATGCATCAGTCCTTTGAGGTGAAGAGTCAGTCTGTTTGTGATGTTTGTTTTCGTTACTTTGCAAATTCTGGTATCATTATATACGTGGCTGGAAGACGACGAAACTATTGCATCTACTTTCAGTCAAGTATTCCGTCCTACGTTGTGATAGAGGACGAGCCTATAACCATATCGGGTATAAATTAAAGACTCCGGGCTGATCCTAAGTAGAGAAGCCCAGTAACACTGCTCGACCCCGGAATCGACCTCGAGACCTAAGCACTGCAGTCGTACCGTAATACAACTACGCCACCGAGGCATTCATAAAATATTATTCTTTATATTGGCAATCGTTACCATTCACCAACTATATGATATATCAGAAATGTTGATGTGTTAAACCGCCGGAGATTAATTTAAAAAACCGTTTGTCAATTAATAGTGAAAGGAAGTCGACGCGGGATATTGCGTTCAGTGCTTTTTTTTGCCAAAAATGTACACGTGAGCCAATTAGTAAATAAATATTATTAAAACCGTATTGACAGGTTTGTTCACACTGTCCGTATATATAGCCTATCCTGGGCAAAAACGACGCCCGCAAGTCAATTTTGCTTTTGAAGTTAACATTGTCAATACAAGAAATTAGTAGTATAAGGAAGTTTTCAATTTTCCTGGTCGGATTAAACCATCACAAATTGTAATTTAGGAAAGAAACGACTTAATAAACGGTGAGACGGTTTAAACTCTTTATAACTGACTCTCATAAATGGCTTACAACACTACAAACTCTTACCACTTGGCTACTATACAATACTCGACAACAATGAAAAGTCACTCCGCACCATTTAATTCTCAAATATAACCGTATATCTTCACTAATTGCCTTCCCCCGACGCTCTCAAGGCCCAATACACACGGCCTCGTCCGAAGGTCGGTCAGCCAAGAAAGCAATCCAATCCGATATAATGTGGCGTCCTCCACGGCGCATTATGGGGGCTTCGCGGACTGTGAAATGATTGAATTTGGCCGCGCGCGCGTGAAAATAGTCCATTATTGGCAACGCGAATCATTCGGGACGTTACTTCATAATGATTATTTATTAGTTTATTATTGGAGAGTTCATGGATCCCAGTTTGGGTCAGGTAAGGGTTGATAAAAGAGGGAAATGTGACGAAGTAATCCATCATACTAAAACATCAATACTGCGTTAGTTCTACAGTAATGTAAACAGCATCCCATGTACAAAACTATTTCACAATGAGCTCCCCATCTTTTCAGTCAGTGTTGTTATTGCTAACTATATGATAAATAATAAAATTCCTTCTTCTTTTTTCCCCAAATATAAGTAATACTATACAAATGCTCCAAAATGTTTGTAATTTAGGCCTCGATTTACCTGTGCTTTTAACATCCAAATGTCTGTTTTAATATTTTATTAACGATCACGAACATCAACCTGTAAAATTAGTATGTTTTGTTACAACAAAACATACTAGTAAAATCAATACAAAGGCTGATTTTACAATAAGACGCGTTTGTATTCGGGAACTTCAGCGTTAATTAAGGCAAACCCCGCAGGGGCGCGTGGTATCGATGCACTGATTCCAATTCAATTAATCGCTTTGACTTAACCTGTGTTGGCACAAAGCTGGATTAAACCTTTCAAAGCCGCGTCACTTAAATGCATCTGGCATCCGGGCTGTGTAAATCCAGCATGCCTAATGTTTTCAACATTTCTCTACCAAAGTTTGAATAGTTACGTAAAATAATAATGGAAGTAACAAGTTAGAATATTTGATGTTTTTACTGACGACGTTTTTCTCAACTCATCCACTTTACGTAGTCTCAAAAGTCGTGTCTAATCTCCGACAGTCGCTAAATATAACCCTAATGATGACACTCAACCGCGCTCCCGACACACGCAAAGCTCTCCCATGACACAGCTGAATCCAGTACTGTGAATGTAGCACGGCCGCAGCTCCCGCACATTATCCTCGGTGCTTAGCATAAATCGTAATTACGCATTTCAGCAAGTCTGAACATACATACAGTTATTCCATGTGGACCGGCGTGGCGTGGCCCGGCGCGGCCATTAGTGGGAGCGTGCGGGTCGGGTGACGTGACGTCACGGCCCCGACTCGAGAGCCGGCACCCGCGCCAACTAGGCCACTGGAGCTCAGCATTGAACCGCGCCATGTATCTTTGTTCTGACCCTTAAACAGCATAAGTGTTTTATGCCGATGAATGGGTCGTGTCAGCTGTTCGCTTCAAGATTTATATTGTGTTTGATTTTTCCTTGTTTGGCTCAAATGTTGGTTGAAAAATGCATTGACGCGTGCCACGGCGGCGGCGCGTTTCCAAATCATTGGTCCAATTAATTGTCATATTAGCTTTTAATTATTGCGACGTGATGTTTATACACGAATTAATTTTGATATTCCAATTCAATTAACAAGTTTAATATAATTTAAAATGTTCATTTTGCAATGTTTTGTTGAATTAGTTATTAGATGGCAAACAATTGCTCATCCATATTATATTTACATATCCGCATGTTACAGATGTAGGTTTACACTTTATGAACTTTTAAGACATGGCATCTATCCGACAAGCATTTCTCAGCAATGTACTGGTAATGATTATGATTTTCAAGATAAAAAAAAAACAATAATCACGTATTCTACCAAGTAGCTCGTCAACGCTGCACCATCGCAAGGAAAGCGTCGCGTCTTCACACGTTGACTGGGTACAAATTACCCCGTAGACGTGTTCGCGCGGCAATCCATCATCGGACGGTTATGCTACGTCATCCCTGCATATCGCGCGCGGCTCGCCGTGCCGCCGCCTCTGAAACGAAGGAAAATTAATTTTCTCCTAACCCGTTACTGTTGTGCCTGTACGTGCGGCCCTCGTTATTGTTTAATTTTGTTTGACTTCACTTTGTCGAGGCGAGTTTGCGATGTTTACAACAGGTTGTTATATTATCTTTGAGATTATTATGACCCCACTTCGTTTTAAATTGTATTAAGCAATAAACGCTCTTCTAACGCAGTACTTAAGATTCTAATATGATATTTATGTTTGCGAAATTTTGGATGTACATTTCTATGTATCTTAGTTACGACTCCCTGCATTGCGGAAATCGACTCGAGCAGATCGGTTGTATTTATCTATTACCCGTCCGACACGGAAGCTACTTCGTAAACTATGTTGGATGTGGCACCATTACGTGGAATAACATTAACTTCTCTGTGTTAGTTTTGAGACATTACACTACGTCCAATACCAAAGTTACTTAGATGTAGTAAATTCTCATAGACGAAGCCTACGTCTTGTTATATAATAACTATGTACTATAACTTCTACTTTGCTTTTAAAATCCAGTTCCAATCGAATTTGTAATTTTTTTTAACAAACACGTTATTTTATTGAAAATGAAACGATTTTACGGATTTTTTCGCGGTTTTTATATTATTATTTTCTCCCGTCGTTTCGAAGACTTTGCAGCCTTCATGGTCACGTGGGGACATTCGCGTAAACATAAGAAAACATTACACATTATTTTAATCAGTTTTATGTCTACGTCAAGTACTAATTGCGATTGTGATAATTGTGAGTGTCAATTATCGTGCAACAACATGTTTAATTATCCCACGGGAGACATAGTCGATCGTCCGTGATGCGCCATAAACAGGAAAATCAAATTTAACATACAGCCGAGATGTACGTTTATTTGTATGCTTAGGATGTTTGTTCCTTGTGCGATGTAACTTCGCTACAAAACTGTTTGTGTTGCGATAACATGCATATTTAAGAGGCCAGTCTTTGGGAAGAGGGAAGGTAACGTGTACTGCTGTTTAGATTTCCAAGAAATTGTTTATGGTATATAGTAATATAGTATATATATTATAATAGGTAAGCCTGTCTCACCGGACTATGAGTGAAGGACCAGAGAGTCCACCTGTGTATTGCGCAGTGGCGAAGCGTCTATACAACCCGATTCCTACCGGCTTCCCATTTAGGTTTATTTACGTTTATCTTAGTTTTTGTTTTCTGTTAAATTGGCTGCGATATATTAATTTAGACAATTTTCTTTTTGCTTTGGGTTACCTTTTGAAAAATTTTACCCTTCGCCACTGGTATTGCGTACCTGGCTGATCTCAGTTGAGATTGGCCGCCGTGGCCGAAAATTCAGCTAGGATTCATAATATGTAATGATAAAATATTTTTAGATACTTAAATATATCGGATTCTAATCGTTACCAATATTTGATACAGAAATCATTGATAACGATTTATTGATCAGTTTTTGTGAGGACAATCCACTTGATAGTACGTTACTCTATGAAAACTTATATGAATTTTATGTTCAATTTTTTTATTTATTTACATAAAATTCTACAATCAATAAATAAAACACGTCGACATCCACGTGCGAGCACAAATACATGAATACGTGCAGTCACGTACAACTATGTACGTACTGCAATGTAAATTTATCTGTATGCTTTATGTTTATACTTCAAAACCGATATAATATTCATTAATAAAAACTCTACCATATTGAGAAGTATTCTTTTTATATAATAAAAATAATAATATTTATTTATCCAAATTATAGGTACATTATTCTCTTTAATGGTAACTAGGCTTTACTTGTATCGTAGACATCGGCTTTAATTCCAAATTTGTATTTTAATATACCCGAAATAAAAATAATTATTTATTTTAATTATTATCTAATTTATTCTCATTATTACCCGGTCATAAAGCTAATGGTGTCATATAGCTACATTATCCCAGAGTGCTAATTTATTTTTTATATTCCGACAATGGTACTATTCAATGAAATATCGACACAGATACGGTTGGCAATTTCTGACAAGTAAAGGAATTTCGAAAACATTTTTACTTGTACAAATGTCACTTGTCGGTTTTTGAAAAGAGTAAGGCTGTTCATAATGTCATGTTTTATGATTTATGACATATTTTCGATTTTTGAGTTTATTCAACAACTCATGTAAAAGTAATATTTTGTAATCATGTACTCTTGAGCACAAAACAAGCATATTTTTTAGTTTTAAGCTAAAGTTAGTACGGGTTATCAGTCCTTTACTTGATTATTCTTTTCTTCCAATTAGTTTGGTCGTTGCAACAGCCTTTTTCGCGCACTTTACTGAAACATTTGCGTTCAATTTCTTGCCCTGTCTCTCTTTGTCGAGTGCAGTCCCGAGTAAAGCGCATTACAATTATCCAAACCTGAGTATCGAAGCTACCACTTACCATTTCTTACCTCATATGCCGAACCAAAAACCACTCGATGACGCTAAAAATGACGTAAAAAATGACCTTCTAGATTCATAAGCCCAGGCCGGGTCCTATCGGACCACTCATTAGGGTTCCGATCATCTATTTCCCGACTACCCTCACCCGGACGTCCTGTTTCCGCTACCCGGTCTTTGCCCACCGGAAATAGTTCTTTTGCGCGCAGACTTTACATTATAAGCCTCTTTTCCGAAGTTTGAGTTATCGTGTGAATTCAATTGTTTTGTGCTCTAAATTTGAGTAATTAAATAGTTCCAATACATCGTAATCGTTAAATCCAAACGGCAATAATGAATATATAAGTGAAATAACTGGCAAAATATGAACGCATCACGCAATAAAAAAATTTAATTCCGTAACTATAAAATCTATCTCTTCTGAATCGCAATTGAATATAGAACTTGAAGCTTCCAATATAACTCAGGTATTTGTCAATTGAGTCACTCCTTAATGGATACCACAAAAAATATATTTGTGTTCACCTGGATATCGTAGACGAGCTGTAAAATACTCCATAGTTAAGTGTGTCGCGTTCCAAGAACACCTGTGTATATCCAGTTTCAAACACCTGCATAATTGTTTCGACCCGCGAGGTTAATCATCTCTCGTTATTCGACACTGTCTAGACGCCACTCCACTCACTATAAGGTGTAGTGAGATCGCTTTGTAGTGTCAGTATAAAAATGATATCAAAGAACCGACATGCACATTGCGGGATTAAAAAAAACCCTACTCGAGACGTCCAATTTTCTCGCAGAACGCATTATGTTAACCGCTCGGATTCGAATCACGTACGTCGACGTTCCTTGCCATATTTCAGAGCCGCTGCACCAATAAAACTACGGCAACGCCGACGCCGACGCCGCTGCAACTCGCCGCGGAGTAATTGAGGATTATACATACGTTTAACGGACTTTTTCTATGAAGAATTTCTGTTGCAGTTATATTGAATTTTAATACTATGAAGTACTAACGTTTCTTTAAGAGTACAAAAATAAATAAACTAGTTATTTTATCTAAAAAGGAAGTTATAGATAGAAATTGGTTATTTTTCATATTGTTCAGTGAATTATAATTACTGAATGAAGACTGTATGGTAATCAGTACAAGCATAAACATTGCATATTTTTTAAACCAAGGAAATGAAGCAATCTTCCTATAAAAGACCTTTCTTAACGTCTCATAACAGGAATTATAATTATTATATATAAATGAACAAAAAATAACAATAACACACTAACAGCAGCAAACGATGACAAGAACATTGATTAAAAGCATTACGCTATTAAAGTAGCCGCAGCGCAGTTTAAAACTGCAAAGTGACGTCATGAAAATGATGAACAGCTATCACATCACGAGGCAGTCGGCCCAACTTGTGCCAAGTTTAGTAATCACAAATGTTAAACATAGCGGCGGCGATAGCCTAGTTGGGTGTGGAACGGACTGCCAAGACGAATGTCCGCAGTTCCCATCCCAAGGGCACACACCTCTGACTTCTAAAAAATCATGTGTGTATTCTTTGTAAATTTATCGTTCGCTTTAACGGTGAAGGAAAACATCGTGAGGAAACCTGCACATCTGAGAAGTTCTCTATAGGAATTTCGAAGGTGTGTGAAGTCTACCAATCCGCACTAGGCCAGCGCGGTGGACTAAGGCCTAATCCCTCTCATTAGTAGAGGAGGCCCGTGCTCAGCAGTAGGCAAGTATATAATACAGGGCTGATATTATTATTATTTATTATAAACATCGATATATTCCGAAAGGTTATTAAACGTAACATGCTAAATCGTTGATATTATTGGTATTCATTTTGCTTTCGCTTGGCATTATCTCGGCTTGATGCCAGGAATCGCTTTTCTATTCAATTTCACTTTCGACGGTCTTTAGAGGGTGACTGTAAAAGTAACGTCTTCGCGTATTATATTGGTAGCAGTGATATTCAATTTACAATAGGTTTAATATAAACGATCAATAATTTATAAAGATACGCAATATCTAAAAGATTTATAAAATATACTCAATTTCTAACAATTCTAATAGTTATAGAATTTTATAGTTCAAAATCTAAGAGAACACTTCTTTCCAAACATCCTTTCCTTTACTCAAACTTCATCAACACTAAATATTTCCTCGCATTCGCACTGACATACAAAAATGCGCACAAAAATAAACTAATCAACTCATTATTTACGCATTGGAACTTACTTTACACTTCAATGCATCATACTACACTTATGCTATAAACCATTAGCCAAGCAGTTATCGATTCAAAAACCTTCATACGCTAGTTAATGTCGGAAGTCGTTCATTTTTCATGTCTTCATTACCTGAACATTAAAAATGGATTCGCATGAAAATAACGGAAGAAAGTATTGCGCGGCGTATTAAGGTCAAGTTCATTACAATCGATGCATTGTACGTTACAATGCCAAGCGGCGTGTAAAATTGAATTTCTTTAATATGTAAAATTTCTTTCGGTTATTGTTCGCGCGATGTGAATTAAATCCATTAGTTATTTATATAAAATGTATTTTTCCTTGTATTTTTGCGTGGGAAAGAGCCAATTTAAGTAATTTATTATTTTAAACTTTGAAAGTGTTGGATTCACACTACGCAGCTTTTTTCCATGAATACCCAATGAGTGGGATCTTCAATTTTAAGGAGAAACCTGGGGATTTTGAGCCTTCAATAATTTTATCAATCGCACTATTTAACACTTAGCTGTTATTTCTTATACGTAGAGCTGTTGTAACCTTGTCGTGACCTACCCATTTTTGCTCTGCTTACTTAGTAGTGTAATTAATGCGCTCGATAAAATTTGATAACTATCAAATATTGCGACAGTAATCGCTCGAATATGTCAAACCTGAAAATTTTTTTGTGTTAACGTTTGTAAGAGTGAGTCTTGGCTACGTCTCTTGACTTTGTTATAGTAATTTGTTTGTAATTAGCTGTTAGTTAAATTTTTTGATGAATAGAAGTGTCTTAAGTTTACGCGAATGTTACACATTGAAATAAAATCAGTTTTAAAGATTTCATGGCAGTTTTTTTTAATTAATATAAAAGCACATGTCTCAGAATGCGTCAATATAAAAATACACCCAAAAATATTTCCTAGACATATATATAAATACGAGTAGTCTATAGTGTTTGCTAAGGAGAACTTATTTCGACCCCATCACAACCGGAACGGAAAACAATAAGACCCTTATGAAAATCACACACAAAAGAGACACAATATTATTAGAAAAATATCCGATAACCTTAGAATTTGTTTTACGTGCTCCAGTTGTTACATGCTTATTATTTGTTTTTATTATCTTTGGCCAGGCGATTTTTAACATTAAATTGGCTACAATTATTAGCTACCCTCTGTACGTAGGTGCTCTCTTGTATTTGGTAACTATTTGATGTAAACTGTAGCGCCGAATATAATTGTTAATGTATGAAATGAAATGATTTATTTGAATCTGTAAAATGTTATACATTATTTAGATTCCGTCAATATTAACTCTACCACCAGTTCGGAAAGCAGTTTTCACCAGAGAAGAACGGACAAGAAACTGTGGTGTTGCTCTTTTGAGGAAGATCACGTCTATTGTTGTATTTTGTATCAAATTATCTTTAATTGTTATAAAATCACTTAAGTTCGCATATGTGTTTAATATTTTTTATATAACCTGACAGACCAGTTGGTGGTATCCTAACTATATTGCGCAATGTTAACCCAACGAAGTTAACGCCAGATAATTGTTTTATAATAATTAACACTAATTCAATTGCAATTGAGTACTTATATATTTAAAACATCAACGAAAACAAATTCTCCGTCTGTAGTTTCTGTGAAATAATAACATACAAAATACCCGCATAATAGAATGCTAATACATAATTCTTTTCTCTACGGGATTTCCCGCGAACGTTTACGATAAATAAATACACAAGTGACTGTAATATAATCACATTACATTACAAATTGCACAATACGATGTGTTAATAAAACACAGGTTCTATAAAATAGCATATATTAATTATATAAGTATGTAATGTGTATGAAAATAGATGAAGCACAAATGTTGTACCCCTTTTTGAGCTCATTGCGCGGAGGAGTAATAGGACTTTTATATAACATATATAAATAACAGTAGTATATGTAAGCTATATCCCTAATGGACAAATGATTTATCACTACCGCCATTTTGAATCAACATAATTATTTGTATAACAAATTACCACTTTTTGTAATAACTCTTTGAATGGTTCAAAACGTTTATACGTCGTGTCCATATTTACATTTGGCATAATTACAGTTTATATAATGAAGGATTGTAGAAAAATGTATGTGTAATATGTGATACAAACATATGCAATTCGATAGTCGAATTTCGGCTGCTGGACGAACACTAGTTAATGAAGTCGCTGATTAAAAGTCACTTATTTGTTTTGGTTTATTTCTTCACGAGCTCTGGTTATAAATACAATGGTAAATTCAATATCTTAGTAATTTTTGAGATATACTATTGGATAAGAAATAATACTATAATATGTAAATCATCATATAGTTAGTATGCTTAACAAAAAGTTCACACGCGTCTTTTTCCCGTAATATCACAATCTGACGTCACAAACGACTACATCGTTATTAAACACAAATTCTAACAATACAAAACTATAAATAATTTTATCTAGTTGTAAACAATATAATTCCTTATTAATTATCGGAAATTCTCGACATTTCACTGCAGCTGATCAAATTGTTATTAATTGTTTCAGGTATGCGCACTACAGATGTCGCCGGGGGTTCGTCGAATTGTTACAAACAGAGTTACCACGTAATTGTCATTAATGCGAACGTACACAAAGGTCTTATTGTTGAATACCGTGTTGCGGCATCACCGTGTTACGCGATAATGGCATTTAATTCCTAGAGGGTATGAATTAAACAAATATCGATGTTGTACATCAGTTTTGCATTGTTCCTATAGTTCCTGGTATATCGATGATAAACATTTAAACAGCTAACAACTCGTAAATGTTGAACAGTATTTTTATTTTTTTTTATTACATCATACAAGAGTGTTGGAGTTTAAAGTGTGAGAGACGAATTAATGATAAATTATAAATCACTATTAAATTATTGGAATTAAATCGAAATGATAAATAAAACAAAGCCAATTTATTCCTAATGTATGCAATTCACTTACTGATTATCTGCATTCAATAAGGCGTTAATTTGTAATCATTAATTTACTATTTAATTACGCGCATAAGATAAGCAAGGGCCGTTCTACGAAGATAGCCGTCTACGGGCACAATATTTATACTATTACATTTAGAATGTATTGTAATGGGCGTGCGGTGTCTGTTTTAATTAACCGCAGATAAATTACGAAGATACGCAACAGGGGTTCGAATGCCTTGCGACTAATTATCGTAACTAAAGCTACTTAGCTGTTGATATTCACCGAAGGTGTGCCGTTTGAGAGTTTCAAAAAAACACATACACATCACGCATTTATCCCCGAATGATTATGCAGAGGCCAACCATGGAACCCACTTTTCGCCAAATATGTTTCGTCCCATGGTGTGATAGGGGGCGAGCCTACCGCCATATCGGGCACAAATTCCAGACTCCGGGCTGATACTAAGCAGAAAAAGAGTGTGTCTAAGGTCCTGGCATGTTGATATTTATTTGTGTATCGGACCCCGCAGTCAACACCGAGGGAACCCTCCGTGTGAGATACTGGAATCCCCTGGCTTAGCGACTGCAGGGACCTGGAAGAAAGTTGGAAGGGGATATCTGGAGAATGGAAGTGTGGGGGAAGGAAACTGAACTCTCTTAGGATGGGCTGAGGGTAGAAAGTCCAGAAATGTTCGCGAACCCTCATTGTTCTTAATGTGTATTGACAACCAAGAAGTATACACAACTGTGTGCCTAGCGCTGCGGCAGATATCCCCCCGTGGATGGGCGTGTATTCAGTGTGGAGACTGAGCTGAACAAGAATTGATTTGGAGGGGCAGGGGGGGTTCAATATAATACGACACCTACTGCCTTGAGTAATGGATTAATAGATACAATATTATTCATTTCAAGAAAAAAAAATAAGCCTAATTATCTTTAGGGTTCTCTTTTAACTTAGAAGGACATATATCTATTACATCTGCTGCTATACAAAATAAAGACTGGGTAATTCATTTTGAAAGACAAACGGTCCACAAAACTAACCCAAAGTTATGAGAATTTATGCGTGTCGTAAACACTTTAATTTGAGCATACCAAAGCACTGCGAACATACTGTTTTTACCAAACATCGGGAAAATAAAAACAAACTTTAGCTGCAGTTTTGAAACGGGACAGATGTTGCGAACCCTTAAAAATAATACGTTACACAAAAACATTCATGAAATTCGAAAATAAACACCGGATTAAACCATACTCTTTACTGTAACACAAATATAAATATATATTTTTTGCATGCACGCTGCTGCTTACCAGAAAATACAGACGCGGCGATCGTGTCTAGAAAAAAATTCTGTCATACACGGTTGTTGCACAACTTTAACCGTTTACGCAGCGCACGCAACGAAAGGTCTCAAAACTAAAATTAATTTTCGATATGTATGAAAAAAAATCATGATCCGCTTCTATTGGTCATTGCGTGATATATGTATAGCCTATAGCCTTCCTAAATAAATGAGCTATCCAAACAAACTCTTCAGCTTCATAAAATATGAGGCTTTAACACTTAAAGCATCGGAATGTTTGCCGGCAAACATGACAGCTACATGACATTACGCGTGTCACCTTATTATGTAGTATATAAGGTTATATTCCCGTGACACACGTAAATGTCATGAAGCCGTCATGTTTGCCGGCAAACATTCCGATGCTTCATGGAATATTAATAGTGATTTCTATTTTAGGAATAGGAAAATAGTGATTTCGATTTGTAATGTTTTTAATTTACATTTTAATGCGACCTTTGCAGAGGTTTAAGTCCACACTTACGTGGGTAATGAGTTGTACTCTAAGCGTGGTAGGTCGACTAGAAAGGAGAAGGGTTGCTATGCCGGTCAAGGTTAGTTGAACTAAGTTAATAAACAAGGAAATATGTAGGAACACGTTTATCGATTATAACATCACATTATACCGTTAGGAACTAAAGCGGTTTTGATTAAAATAAAAAGATGTACCTAACAGTAATACTTTCAAAAAGATTTCATCAACCAACCGACCAGTGCGAGTGTCAATGCTCCACTGCCTCGATCTGTCAAATGCTTGGTGATTTTATAACAAAAAGTGTAGGTCACGTCACAAATACCCTCAAACAATATTATTATAAACTTCTTTTCGTTTTATATCAAAAACAATTAAAGAATTACTATACCAAATAACTTTTACTAATAAAAACATAGATAAAGTCTGCTTGCATTGATACATTTCAATACCGTTTGCTTCTTAATAACATCGCGTACCTTTTTTCCTTCTAAAGCTTCTTAATTAAGTTCGACCAAGTATATTGCAGAGTAAGACCTTAATATACTATTCAAGCGATTCAAGACCGTCACTTGAATAGCTTAAGACTTAATTTAAATGAGCCGTATATTTAACTGTAAGCCAATGGACGGCCAGCCCCAAGCCATTTGTCCTTATGGGCTTACACCTAGACGACACGTGTCTGCGGTCGACTTATTAATATAATTTATGTGTTGTGACTAATAAATAGAAGAATTTAATATTGCATTGTTGAAATGTTTTAATTTGTTGTGTATGCTGTAATTGATATGTCTGTTGTCAATACGGTTGTTTATTTAACCGACTTCATTTAAAGAGTAATTAAATATTAAGATATTAATTTGTTTAAATTTTTTATTAAGACTATCGAAGACAGCGTTCGATGCCAAGCATCAGATTTAATAAATGCTTAACAACACGCCATTTAAAATACGTGGAAATGAATTCAAAATTATCACGTAGGTATATCATGTAGATAATTGAACTGACGCTCTAAACGTTCCATCTTAATTTAGCACAAGCCAAGGCGAGAATCATAAAGTACACGTATATTACCAAGTGAATATTAACAAAGATTGCGCGACGTTTGGAGAGCTCAGAGCACGGTCCATAAAGCGCTACCTTCAAACTTGGCCCGACACCCCCCACCGATCCGCCGCCGCCCCGCTCCCGCCGCGTCAACTCGAAGTTTATTAAACATCGCATTTAATCGAGGTGACAAACGTTCATTTCATTATAATTTCAGTGGAGACGGCCAGGAAATGTCCCCCGACGAAACTGGGTCGCGGTCTGTGGCGAATAGTTGAAATCTATCGATTTTCTACTAAAACTTAACTGACGGCAGCTCATGAAAATTTTAAAACCAACATAAAATTAACTGGGAGGGTATGAAAATTGTTTAATTGTTGATGAGGTAAGAATATAGGGAAGAAAATGTCTGCAAGTAAAGTAGGTCGCGATTCAAGCAAATAATTGATCGGGGAATTAATATCGATAAGTGTTGTACAATTGGCTTTCAATTTTAATCCACTAAAAATTAAGTGGTAATAATAAAATTATCTGTATTGGTATTTAAAAATAATTTCATACTTAATTAAGTAACATTTTAAGCACTAATTGAGAACGGTATAATTGCAGGTGATCAGCGAGAAATGAATTGTACGCATTATTACGCAATTATATTAACATAATTAAAGTTGCCATATATATCTAGATTTAGAAAAATAAATACTTTTACAGCTTTTAGAACATAATGTCCATAAAACCTGATTCCTTCCAGCTTCCCTTTTAGGTTTGTTTAAGTTTGTCGTAATTATTGATTTCTAATAAATTGGCCGCAATATGTTAAGTAGGACATTTCCTTTGCATCGTGTTACTTTTTGAAGAATTTCACTTTTCGCCACATCTATCTGCATCTTAGCTGTACCAAATAGGAGTAGTTTTAGCCTTCTTTTAACCTACCATTGTATTGTTTTACTTTATCGGCTAGTTAATTTCACCCCACTTCTAAAACTGGACGATCTAGCATCATTTAAGTACCCGATTGTCATTGCTTTCACGTCAAATCCACCGCAAAGCTAGATGGGTTTTGTGCGTCAGCTTTAGTTTGCAATAGCCTGACGTCATGATTGACAGCAATTTCCTGATGATGCGTAACATTATGTAATATACAATCTACATTCTATTACTGTAATGTAACATTTCTGTTAACGTTAGCTTGGGTAAATAATATTGTGACTTGGTAAATATTTGATGTGCAATTATGGTCAGGTGAAATTTCCCAAAGAGATATCATAACAAGGACATCACAAGTCACTCAGTCATCAATTAATGAAATGTATTTATTTGAATCTTGGCTTCTTTCTTTAGCCGGTTGGTACTTTCTTTAGGCTACACATCATTAACATCAGGTACAGTGAAGCCACTTTGCCTAGCCGTGATAAAAAAGAATTAGTATGTTGTCTTGCATTAGGCCTTTAGGGAAATCTAATTCAAATATTATCTATCTTACTGAAATGGTTTGTTTACTAGAGCATAAAACTTTTCACACAAATTGGTCATACCCTACACATGATTTAGTTTTGAAAGAACAAATTACATAACATGTAGGCGTAAAAGACATATCTCATTTTAAGGGTCGAAGGTTTTTGGCCCAATTTAACATAACACACGGCCAGCCCAAATCCCCAGATGAAAATATCTGCTTAAAATTCGTCACCTCTGACTATCCCGTGGCCTCATTATACACTGTTTCTGAGGTAAGGTCACGTTGAATTGGCCCCGTGACCGTCGTAAATTTTATTGTCACGGATGAAATATTAAACTAAGTAATTGATGTTCTATTTAAAGCCACCCTCAGTGAAACGGACGGCGTTTAAGTTAAACACTCGTTAAGTGTATTATCCGTTTAAAATTTAATTTAAATAAGTAGGTTGAACGGCAGTTTCGGTATTGGCATTGGATTGGTTGTTAATTACTGTCCTTGTTGAATGGCTTCCAGTTCTATCATTTGGTTAGTGAATAGGGCTTATTTTAGACCATTTATTACTATATTTATTGTATGTTTGGATGGATTTCTATATGTAGCGGGTTCTTGGAAAATTGTAACAATCCGGTAACCAATAGCAATAACTTTATTTATGAGGTCGTAGTCTATTGGCTTTATTATGTCTTAAACAGAGCGATAGATGATATTAATCATATCTCCTTAATCATTTGAGCTACCTAATTATAGAACTCATATATAATTCAAAACATGCTCTTCATCTCCAAAGTCCAACTCAATTTGACGTGACGAACGGCACACTGCACTTTTACCCCTACTATGATTTTCTAAATACATAATCACGTGTTGAATTACTAATCGACTGCAGTTTTTTACCGTAATTAATGGTAAATACGTGTAAGCGACTTGCAGGCCGCGTCTGGAGTCTAGACGTCTCGATCGATGGATAACGTCCGTGTTTACGTCACTCAGGCGACTTTCACTCGCTAGGTAAATTGTTTCGGCGAAAGTCGTCAAGTACCGCGAATTGTTCGCCATTACATATATCGTAATGGGAACGTTGACACTGAAACGTTAGGATTTTGTTTATTAATTATTGTCGGAATGGGGGATGATGATATTTATTTGGGACTACGAATGTGTAAAGATGTTTATGAATTATGTATTATGTATGTCATTAAGTACAATTGATTCAATAGATAAATTACATTGTACAAATGCGTTGTTTCCATATTGATATTAAAACAGATCTTGAATATAGCTTTCAAATGTATTAGTCCAGTTTGATACATAACTCATTTCTTAACTTAACCATAAAACTATTTCCTCAATAACAGTCACCATAGTAATTCTTTATTACATGCCTAAAATAGCAATGCATTACAAACCTCACGGAAATAATTTATTTCACATAAGCAATTATTTTTTCGAAAACCAAATAAAGATGACAAGAATTTTTTAAATTACGAAAGGCTCATTGTCATAGTGTTAATTGTAGAAAGAATATAAAGCAAGACAGTTTTATTGATTTTCTGGTAATGAGTAGTGAACGCATCCGTGTTAGTGGGCGGGCAATGGACCCGGTAACGTTTGATGTTTTTACTTCAATCGTTAACGAGTTACGACAAATAGGAATAACAGACAGTAAAGATTTTATTATATTTTTAGTAGCGATTTTAATAATGATTTGTATTATTATTGCTCCGATTTCGTTGACGGCCGTATCCTACGAATATATGACTAAATTAGGTATTATTTAGATGCCGTCGGTCCTAAAGGCACTTATAACGCCCTAGACTTTTATTTTAATTTTAAAGACGAGACGAGCTTGCCGATCGCCTTATGGTAAGCGATACGACCGCCCATAAACAGTAGAAACACCATCCAACACCGTGAATTACAAAGTATTGTTTGATATTCCACTGCGCTCGCCATCCAGAGACATGAAATGTTAATTTTTATTATGTCCACTAGTTACACTGGATACAACTTACAACTAAAAGTCAAGATCTGGCTAGGATCAATGGGTATTCAGTATTCATCCTAAAGTGCATGGGCATGTCCTGTCTCCTTATTATCGTGTGTTTCGAGTCATATATCTATCACATATAATGTGTTTAATGATTTCTTATGTTTACGCGAATGTAACACATTATAATAAAAATTATCATCAAAATCGGTTCACCCAGTCAAAAGTTTTGTGGAAACAAACATAAATAAAAAAAACAGTCGAATTAAGAACCTCCATCTTTTTTGAAGACGGTTAAAAATAAAACTTTTTTTCGGTTTTAATCGCAGTTTTTATATTATAATTTCTCCTAACGTTTCGAAGTCTGCAGCGTTCATGGTCACGTTGGGGACAGAGAGTGTTTATTAGTAAAGAAGTTCATATTCACAAATACTTCGAACTAGAATGATAGAGGAAAAAAGACCTTCAACTTATACATATACATAGCATTCTCAAATAAAAAAAAATCCTACGTGGGTATATGTCATTAAAATCTTCATATATCGGATTAATTAACAAGATTAAAAATTAATAATTAATTATATTCAACACACGACTTAAATAATATATTATGTATTATCAAATCCCATTTGTTACGTCAAACGGGCTAAAGGTTAGCGATGTTTTTCAAACAAATTGCAACTTTAACACTGTGATGTAAGGTTTAGTTTGCTTGTGCGAAACACGATTTTTGTAATTAGACGTGGCCAAACCGCCAAGATCGGGCCGTCTTGGGTGGTCTACGTGTATTAAAGAAATCCCGGCTTTTTAATAAAAAAAAACCAAAACGGTTTTGATAATAACAAAAGCCTCTTCTATGAAATGAATTTTTTATATCGCGTTTTTAATTTCATCCAGACGTGCTTATTTTCGTAAGTGGGTTTTGTGCTGTTCGTGATTTCATGGATTATTATAAATTGTACCTAATTATGAACATTAATTGCTAGGCATAAGGATGAATTTCGATTGGATTTTATTAATTATTATCTTTTTATAATTTTTGGTAATCGATGGCGTCATCACCCTTCTCACAATCTATAAAGAAATAAGATTCATTGTACTAATTGTAAGAATTTGCCACTAATAACAGGCCAAATTTGTTTTAGATGAACGCGAATAGATTTATATGGATAGACTCTCTCTACCCTTAACATCTCAATACTAATTTTAAAACAATAAGGGTTACCGGATTTAGATTTCCGATCCGGTGTTAACAACCTTCGATACACGGAAAATCTCGATTTTACGACAAAAATAAAGCTCAGCCTACACTGACGGCTATTAAAAGAACATTGTTGAATGTCACGATCTCCTTTATGTTTAGGAACAGTCCTGTGACGTCACATCCACGTCTGCATTATAAAATGTTATTGACGTGCGTCATAAGCGTACAGTTGCTCGTTACGCCTTATTAAAGAACATGTAATTCGTTTTTAAAAATAGAACAAGTTTTTGTGCCTGCGACATTAGTGACGTCGTTATTGGCTTCATTGTGTTTCTGTTCCATATTTAAATTAATCGCGTCTCAGGGTACGTTGAATACGTGGTTATGAATATTTTGATATTATTGTCATGTTGTAATCATTTTGTACGAATGGGCCATGAAATTAATTAAAATGCTTTAAAATTTAAATGTTAAATGAACAAGTACCCTGTTTGTTCGATAATATTTAATTAATTTGTCCTTGTTCAAAAACGGAACCCATAGATATAGAGATAGTTATGATAGATATTAATAACTGAAATTTGTCGATCGATCAACACAATATTCTACAGTTGATTATAGTCTATAACGTTACACTGCAGATACAATCGCGTGGCTACCAAACGATATCCCATTACACTGTTCCCGTGAGGCGTCAAAAAAACATGAGCCAGATAAAATGTGGTAACTTGCCGACGGCAATAATTGCTTGATTTACGTTCACGAAAAGCCTGAAGGAACCAGGTCAGTGGGCGTTCGGGCGCGCCCTTATTTATACCCGCAAAGCACAGCTCCGCTCGGTACCAGATTGCGAATGCCGTTTCTGTAATCTACTGCTGTTTTATTGACAGGTATTTGGCATCGGATTTTGGTAGGCCATGAAATACACATTTTGATTTAGCTTCGAACATATTTCGGTGATTTGCGTTTAATGGAAGTCTTTGTGGTATGTTTAGTGGGAATGGAAGCGGTGTGTCGATTGATTTTTTTATATCCTTTGGTAAATTATGAAGCTCTGTTAATACTGGTGGTAAAGGCATAAAAAGATTTTGTGTCGATAAAAAATAACAAAAATTAAATACTTAAGTAAAAAAACACATTTTAAATATTTAGACTTCGTTAAGTAAATAAACTTTAGACCCGCGTTAAAACTAACATACATACAAAATACGTGTGCTTTAAACTCCTCGTTTTGTTAACCCGCGTCCAAAGACTATCATCCGAACGGTGTCTTAATTGTAAAAAAATATTACCATGGAACGACAACAAAAAAAGTCTTAAAATTCTTCAATGAATGACTTCCTAGCAGAATTTCGGCCAAGGCGGCAAATCTCAACGGAGATCAGCCATGTCCGCAATACGCAGGTGCATTTTCTGTTCCTTCACCCTCATAGTCCGGTGAGACGGCAATCCGACATAACCAGAGAGAAATCAGGAATTCTTTAATATAAACACTGAATTTTTTTATGAAAATGAAGGCACTTATAAGGTACTTGATCAATAAGATTTATTGACCTCGTTAACAATCTACACTGGCATTAGAATAAATCAATGGCTTAATTATGCAGAGATAACAGGTACACAGAAGATTAGAGGAACATCAAATATCCATTCCGTGACGATCATTTAGTAATTTAGTTCGATTTAAAAACAAATATTTGTTAATTCATGAATACATAGATTTTACTTAAATACTAAGTATAATTGTCGCATAAATTTCGTATATTTTTACGGATATATAAAGTGAAATAGTGACTTATAAGTAAAATGAAATGCTATACTAGAATTCTAATTTAATAATCTTGTTTGGACTGTGTTACTACGTCATAGCTTTTTCATAACCCTTATATTAAATCATGATGCGGTGTTATGACTTGGCTTCCTTATTTTTCAGCTGCCGACCTTGGCTAACTCCCGAGGGATGCAAACAATTTCGCGTCAAATCCCCGATTATCTGGCCGTGACGGCTCCCGCTGTTCAAATCTCAATTGTGTATTGTGCCAGTAATGGACCAAGAAATGAGATCAGTTTGGCCGGAACGTATCAACTCAATATTTGTGCGAAACGTTCGCGCGTTACGTTTAGATAATTATAGTGGAACATTTACACGCTTTGTAGAGGATAAAGAATTGATTTTGTTGGCTTAAGCTTGGCAAACGATGGAAGTTCTTTGTATTTAAATATTGGTGCTACCAAATCGGTTTGCAACTCTAGTGTTTTTTGGAAAAATATTTAATATTATCACATCAACACGATCAAGTCAATAGATATCATTGTTGTCGATATTACAAGTAACAAAAAACAATTACCGTCTCAAGTATATACGAGTAAGCTATAAGAGCTGTCTAAGTGCTTTCAGATTTCTTAATATTATTTCTCATGTCTGGCAATAAATGTTGTAGGCAAAACCTTATAAAATACTAGGTGTGCTCGTGGCTTCGTCCGTGTGAAAAAGTTTTTTTTGATAAAAATTGTGCTGTGTACTTTTTCATGATTAAAACTAGCCGATATTCTTTCTTATGGTTCAAGCTTATTCCATACCAAACTTAATCAAAATCATTTCAGCGGCTTAGCATCGTAACAGATAGAGTTACTTTTGCATTTGTAATAATAGTATGGATGGATAATCCGAACAAATATTAGCTCATTTAAATACATTCGCGATTGTATCGCAATTATTATTCAATTGAAATGTCATAGTTGTTGACAACCGGCCGGCCAGTTGTTACAACACTCGATACACTGGTTCGTGCAATGAATAAAATGTGCATTGAATTACTGCCCATTTGATTAGTAAACATATAACTAGTTCTATATTCTCTTGCATCGTATGTTTCTTGAATTAGTAAGAGGTAAATGTACCATGTTTGAAAAGTGTAATCTAAGATTTTGGAACTGTTGAACTAAATCTTAAAATTATTTGATAAACAAGAAGATAACACATATTAAGTGGTACTATGCGAGTCCTTCAAGGTGGGAAACACTAGAATGCCTATTTCTGCTGTCAAGTAATAGTACATTACACTGTTTACCAATTTTCAGGACATGGAAGCTAATGTAATCACTGAGTATTATTAGACATGGGATTTGCTAGTGGTAGGATATATTTCATATCCGTCCGGATAGCGACCACTGTACACAAGGTGTTAAAACCGATGGTCGCGTTCCAAGATTAGCCTCTGTATATCCGGTTCATATAATTGTGTCAACTGTCGTTAGGGGTAATTATCGCTTGTCAGTCGACATTTTATTGAACCCCAATCCACTTACCATCAGGTGCAGAGGGGTCACTTTACAGTAACATAAAAAAAAATAAAAAAAAAAATACCATTTAATCCTTTTTGGTGACGAGCACAGTGTAGCGCCTTACTAAAATTTGTAATTCAATGTTCCAGTGTTGCTATTTTAGTAGCAGTATCGTTTCCTATATAAAAATGATTGGGTCATTAAAAAACTCTTTAGGTTTATGTTATAATATAGATAACGAAAATATAACCATAAATCTAATTCTTAGCAAGGTTGGAAAGTATTGCACGGTCGCTATTCTGTATCGTAGCGTCTTACCTGTCCGTTCATAAACTTAAATGATTTATAAGAGCAAAGAGCTCTACGGCGGGGCTGCGATAAATAATTTCGAACAAACCAGCACCACCGCTGAAACTGCTGCACAAACAACAAAAGATGCTCAAAATGTCTGCTGCATTGTTTTAATTCATCTGTATTAGGATTATGGAATTTTGATATTAAACGGCTCAAAAATACTTTTATAAAGGCTCGCGTTAGCACTTGCCGAATTTAAAAGGATAGAATCAAATAATTTATAGCTTTTATTATTCATGCATAGTAAACTTTCTGTTTAGAAACATCTTAGAATAAATCTATAGTTCCGAAGACTATTCACAAATGTATCTGTGTTATATTTTATACTAGCTTTTGCCCGCGGCTCCGCCTGCGTTATCAAGTTTTTCAGGCTAAAGTTTTCCGTTATAAAAGTAGTAGTTTCCCGGGAGCCTAGGTTCTTCCCAGGGTCTCAAACTGTCTCCATACCAAATTTCATCTTAATATGTTGGGTAGTTTTTGAGTTTAACACGTTCAGACAGACAGATGCAGCGGGGGACTTTGTTTTATAATATATTTTTTAGAACTTTTTAAGTGGAACAATCCCGTCATACATCATTGTTGCATAACTTTAACCGTTTACGCAGCGCAGGCAACGGAAGCTCTCAAAACTAATAATTTTCCCCGTTTTTGCAACATGTTTCATTACTGCTTCGCTCCTATTGGTCGTAGCGTGATGATATATAGCCTATAGCACTCCAGGAACAAAGGGCTATCCAACACAAAAAGATTTTTTCAGTTCAAACCGGTAGTTCCTGAGATTAGCCATTACTGTTCCGCTCCTATTGGTCATAGCGTGATGATATATAGCCTATAGCACTCCAGGAACTAAGTGCTATCCAACACAAAAATATTGTTTTCAGTTCGATCTGATAGTTCCTGAGATTAGCCATTACTGCTCCGCTCCTATTGGTCATAGCGTGATGATATATACCCCATAGTACTCCACGAACAAAGAACTATCCAACACAATTTTTTTTTTTTCAATTTGAACCGGTAGTTCCTGAGATTAGCCATTACTGCTCCGCTCCTATTGGGTATAGCGTAATTATATATAGCCTATAGCACTCCACGAACAAAGGGCTATCCAATGCAAAAAGAATTTTTAAGTTTGGACCGGTATTTCCTGAGATGAGCCATTACTGCTCCGCTCCTATTGGGTATAGCGTGATGATATATAGCCTATAGCACTCCACGAACAAAGGGCTATCCAACGCAAAAATAATTTTTCGATTTGGACCGGTAGTTCCTGAGATTAGCGCGTTCAAACAAACAAACAAACAAACAAACTCTTCAGCTTTATATAATAGTATAGATAAGTAAGTGCATATGACTAAACGTATTTAAACTCAAAAAGGAAGATATGTGACTCGGAAGACTTTCACAAATAAATAAGACGGGGAAAGCACGAAATTACCAAGTTTTCGCTTCGAGACGAGATGCAGTTAACAACGAAGAGAGATCCGTGAGACGGCTTGCGTATTTTCATTACTGAATAGAACGAATGTTTACTTTGAAAATTTACTTACCAAAAGCAACGCTCAGTTTCTCAAAAGAGACATTGTTTCATTATAAACTTGACATGTTCTTAGATATGAAATACGACAACAAATAAAACAATTGCGACACAGGTTTCGCGCTTTGCATGACCACGACCACAGAAATATAGTGACCGCAGAACATGTGAATACCTATATTTATTAATATAATCTGTAGCCTAGACTCTTTCATCAAAGTCATGTCTCATTACCATAATATAATCTGTATTTTCCGGGATAAAAGACCCGCTGTATATTTTTCCAAAATAGAAAATAGTCTATAACCTACCCATGGTCTTAAACTATCTCTATACCTAATTTCATAAAAATCTGTTTAATAGATTTTGAGAAAATCGATCACATACAGACAGACAGTAAAGATATTTATGTCGATAAAGTACACAATTTTTATTACAAGAAAGGTTTTTGACGCGGCCGGAGCAATAACGAATAAGTACAGATTAGGTCGATCAATCACTTCAGTTACTCAATACTGTCAATAAATTGCCAGTTAGTATTGATACTGACTAACAACTCATTGATAACATAGGGCTCCTCGGACCGAACACGGCTGTGTATGGCCAAAAATTAAACATCCAAATAGGAGCGGGCTCTGTGTAAAATCAACCCAAATGATCGCACAGCTCGATGAATTTGCAACTGATCCGCGAAAAGCTATTACTACGGGGATGTTTCCAAATTCCAACTTTATTATTCGCATCTATGATGCGCATGGCAATCAATTCCGAACAAACAGTTTGGAATTGTTTCTGTTTGTATTACCGGTTGGAATATTGATCTGGCGACTGAAAAGTAATTAACCCTTTGATGTCCCCATTTTGTGTTAGCAATACTAATATTATATAGTTAAAATTGTATGAGTTTGAAGAGAGATCTCTTGATTGTCCCAGGTTGTTACTTGTTACCAGCGAAGTATCTCTATCTTTCTGATGTTTTTGATCCGGTTTAAAGGTAATCGTTACCGGTGTTTAACTAAGCTTGATAAGGCAATATGTCACAAGACCTGAACCACAATGTTCAAGTCAAACTGCCACATCCATGTTCACGTTTAAGACACTTTTATGTTGAATGCGCATTTTTGTGTACCATTTCATTGAGAGATTGAACATTGTATAGGCTCGCCCAATAGTATTATATTCGACATTAGCGTTTATTTAGACATTGTTTACAGGCCCTAAGGGTGATAAGCCCTTTAGTGTAAATCTAACGTTTTAACCTTTAGATTTACGTACCCCATTTTACACTACACTTTCATTACGCCACCTGAAGGTACTAATTTTTATAAACTTAGTGAAAATATAATAATTTTAAACAGTTACACATTTATTGCGTGTTTTAGTTTTGTGGAAATAGGTTAACTCGTTTTATTAGCTCCACTGTCGGCCATGACCTAACGTAATATACATTCGCAACCATTTCACTGACACGGAACACAGCGTGTGCTTTACTGTACAATTTATTGCACTACTGTTAGCTCGCGGTTCCGCGCGGATGAAAGTTCTTTTTAGAATTTTTTTTTATTGCTTTGAATGACCAAACGAGCTTGCCGTTCGCCTGATGGTAAGTGATACGACCGCTCATAAATTGAAGAATCACCATTCAAACCGGAATACAACCGCGGCTACACACTGCTGCTTGGCGGCAGAAATAGACATTGCGGTGGTATTTACTCAAGCGGACTCTCACATATGAGAGACTGAGAGTACTTCGTCTCTACTTCTGTCTTCCTACCATTTAAGGGATACAGGCGTAAGCATGTTTTCAAAAGTGAATTTTATTTATCACCACAATAAAGCACAATCTTAGTAAACGGCATCGGTATAACATCATTAACGTTTCGCGGCCGCGCCTCGTCTGCTTTGATTTGAATTGGAACAAAAACACGCCACCACATTACCATTTACGTGACGTTCATGCTAAACACAGCATTATTAGCAAAATGATATCACCTTTATTTCTGTAGCAGCCTCTTGGAGTTCGCGGGACAAGGAAAGTTAAATTTATCACTAAACATCTAAGTTATTTGCAGCGCTTTAATCAGATCAAACGTACCTACGTAGAAATCCTCTACGTAGGTACGTTTAAAAAAGCGGAGATAGCCTAGTTGGGTGTGGAACGAACTGCCGAGACGAATGTCTGCAGGTTCGAATCCCAAGGGCACACACCTCTGATTTTTCTAAAAAATAATTATGTGTGTATTCTTTGTGAATTATCGCTTGCTTTAACGGTGAAGGAAAACATCGTGAGGAAACCTGTATACCTGAGAAATTCTCTAAAGGAATTTCGAAGGTGTGTGCAGTCTACCAATCCGCATTAGGCCAACGTGATGGACTAAGGCCTAATCCCTCTCAGTAGTTGAGGAAGCCCGTGCCCAGCAGTGGGACAGTATATTACAGGGCTGATATTGTAATAGTCCCGAGAAACTACAAGACACTGTACCAACAATGCTAATGTAGGACTTCGTAAGTCGACGGTCGTAGAAACTAAAAGGAACTATTCGATTGTTCGCAAGCTTCCTGTCATGAAGTTTTAACAGTTTGCCGGCCCATCTGCTAATAAGTAATTTTAGCGACTGTAGTTGCTATCGTATTTTGCTTTAACGTTTTTTTTTTGTATTTGGGTAAAAAAAACTATCAAATAAATATTCTTAAAATATTTCTATGTTTAAATTACTGAATAATGTAAACCTGAGAGTATTAATATACAGTTGTGTCATACAATTGATAAAACGTAATCACAACACTAATAAACGAGCTTAAATTAGATTTTCTTTTGTACCTGAATATATCTCACAAGTGCGTTTCACACAAATATAAAAATACAATTACAATTTGCTCAAAATAGAAATTTACTTACCGCGATCTCAAAAAAAAGTTTTCGCATCTTTACACCGAATTTATTACACTTTCATAGTCTCAGAATAATTACATTTGATTCAATATAAAAATATTAACTCTGCCCGCCTGCGTATAACTGATTCCTATTTCGGGAAAGTGCCACAATGGGTATGATGGATCTAAACAGGCCGCAGTGGGCGTGGAAAGCCCTATTCATTCTCGTTCTATATTTAGTTATAACAGTAGTGAATTGAGTGTAGAAGCCGGAAATTAATTGGCCGGCCACATCTTGGATTAGATCTACATGCCGCGATAGCTCGTAATAGGCATGAGTTATGGTGTCAAATGTATCAACACTATGCTACATTCAATGGAAATATATCACTCACTTAACACTAAAGTGACCTAACTCAAAATTTACATATTTTTTGATTTTTGTTAAATAATAAACGACCTTCCTATGACGAGAAAAACACAAAACTATAGAATAGAAACTGATTCTCAATTTCGACAACCGCCTAATTTATCGCCTTCTATATTGTTTTCAAATATTTTTTATTCGTTTTCCACAAATTGTCTTTTTTAATTAGGTCACCTTAGTCCTAAGGGCGTGATATGCTGTTTGAAACATTGTGCCATAATATATCCATCTATATATACAATTATATAAAGCTTGTATGAAGTATGAACGCGCTAATATCAGGAACTACGTAATGGGAATGAAATTTGGTATAGAGATAATTTGAAACACCGGGAAGGACATAGGCTATCTAACCCGTGAAAATACAAAGCCGGGGTTTTATCCCAGAAAACTGTCTCGTGGGAGAAGTCGTAAGCAGGGACTCGCGAACATTTCCTGTCCACCGTCACTCCACCCATCCTAATACTTCTCCTACTTCTCCTTCTTTCCTCCCCTATTTTTCCTCTTCCTCTCTTCCCCTAGGGCTCCGCAGTCGCTAAGCAGGAGGGAACCAGTAATATACCGTTCGCAGGTTTCCCACGGTGTTGACTGCGGGATCTGTACTTAAAAAAAAATAATTACCCAACTGGACATCAATTTTCCGACTAATCATCCGTGTATAAAATTATCTGTTTTAAACAATATATTACATGTTGTGTCAAAAAAACTGGTCATTTAGTTGAAAATATAAAAATAATAATAAGCAAGGAGCCGACACAACATAAGTGACAACAATATAAGGCGTTTGCCAGCCGTGTTGGAATTTCAGCTAAACAGAGAGAAGTCCATACGCGGCTGCCGATTGGCCGACTGCCAGAGCGCCTTTGCAAGCGCTCTCGTACTAATGCCAATAAACTGAATGTTTTATTTCCTTTACGGCCGTTAAAAATTCTAACATCCATTCAAATTCTGCCGCTGTTCGCAATATACCGACGTATTAATTCAAAAGCCATCACAAATTGATCTCAAAACATGTTCTTGATGTTAGGAATAGGTTTTTTTTTTAAATATCGTGTTACATTAATAGTAGCGTTTAAATGTTTCTAAACTGTAGCTGGAAATAGGAATTAACATTACGATACGCCTTTACTGAATGAATCAATAACTTTATTTCTCTCCAGTCATGCAAATGGTGAGCCTACTGCCATATTTGGCTCACGGCGTTTTCAAGCAATTACATAAAACATCACGCATTTATCCGCGGAGGGGTATGCAGAGGCGCAACTAGGGCACCCACTTTTCGCCAAGTATGTTCCGTCCCATGATGTGATAGGGGGCGAGCCTATCGCCATATCGGGCACAAATTCCAGACTCCGGGCTGATACTGAGCAGAAAAAACCCAAATATCACTTTGCCCGACCCGGGATTCGAACCCAGGACCTCAGAGCGCTATTGTACCGGACATGCAATACAACTACGCCACCGAGGCAGTCAAATCAAAGTTCGAGGAAATCAAATCAATCGAGGCAATCAAAGTTTCAAGCAATTAACATGACGTATATCCCCGGGGTAAGGCAGACACGCAACTAGAGCACCTACTTTCCGCTGTGCATATTCCGTCCCATGATGTGACAAATTCCAGATTCCAGATACACACTGAGTAGAAAAACCCAATATCATTTTGACCGAGCCGGGATTGAACCCGAGACCTCAGCACTGCAGTCGTACCATAGTACAACTACGCCGCCGAGGCAATCATGACGTATATCGTTTTTAAAGTAAGATTTTATAATTAGTGACAAGGGATTCGAATACTATGACTCACGGTTTATAATTCGAGTACACTACCAGGAGTCCGATGAAAATTAGCTGGGACTAAGAAATAACACTATGTATTTCAAACAATTTCGATTCTCAGCAGTCGAATCCATTGCAGATGAGATTTAATTTAGCCATAACTTAATGTTCATGTTATAAACATGAAAATTATGCCCGCAGTAAAATTATATTTCGTTTGTGGTTTTCAAATTAAAAAGTTAATTTATTTTCTCTTTATTATTCAATCTAAAAGCTTATTTATTACAACGCGCTCTGCGGGTATACAATGTGGAAACCGTGATTGCATTAGTTAATTTATTTGCTTTTTAATTTGTAATTAAATAACAGAATCGTTTTTGAACATTATTAATTGGGAACTTCAAATTTATACCTTAATAACGTGATTACAAGACATTTATTCGATTCAATGAACTCAGAACAACAAATTCCATTAGAGTAGAAAAAAATCATTAACCTACATTATAAAGTATAATATTCACCCAGTCACAGTTCACCGTGAACCCACGAGCCGATACATACGCGGACGGCTAAAGAAAGAAAACCGCATTACGCAGAAACAAGATCGCGTTTGCACAAACCAGTTCCGTCCGGTTCACATCCGTGATGGTCACACGATGGCGGCTCGGTCGCCGGCCAGTTTTGCATCGGGACACCTCCTGGTCGCCGTTGGCGTTGTGTTCTTTTTTTAAATTTATTCGGTGGCTTTTTGCGGCCAGCATTATTTTTAGACTGGGCGTTTGAAGGCTGTTCGAACTTGACATTGGGAATGGTAGATTTTGGCCGTGAGGGATGATGATAACCAACCGGTGTTACCAGTTATGAACTTTTTTTTATAGACGAGATACTAACTTGGAAAATAGGTGAAACACATTTTTATAGTTGAATAAACAACGTTTTGTATTACTCTTGTAAAACCCGAATAGCAATAGTATTTTAAATAAAAACAACTGTGACCCGTTGGCTTCAGTTCATTTCGCACTTGAGTTATTCCAAGTAATGCCCCAGTTTGCGGTGTCTATTTTTAACTCGCGCTACAGCCAGGAATAGTTGGGAACAGCACAGAGCCAAGTTTAATTTGAAAAGCCGCCGACGCACCGCCTTGTAGGGCGAAAACTCGTAAAATTTAATACGACCGCTTTGAAAGCTTAAGGCTGGCAGGGCAACGTGGCTGGTCTCTCGGTTGTATCTAGGAATACATAAGTTTTTGATAGCGTAAGGTTTGCTACGGTTTTCTCTATTTATAACAATAATAGCATTGATTAATTTGTCTGTTTTGCTAGAACTGTAATCGGCGTAAGCCTGAATCATGAAACCTTCGACATTTTTGACCAATAAACACTGGCTTCCGAGTTGAGATCAAGGTTGTCTAATCCAACGCATTGATCTTTTTTTGGTCATAAAATAATTAAACATGATTTTATTAGTCGGTGCAAAGACCAAAGTAACAATTTTCCGACAATTTGGTGTCATTCGTGTAAACTGGCGCGGAATGTTTGCGCTTCCAACTTTGAGAGTAAAAATTGTCAACTTGCATTTCAAATTAAACATATCTGTGTGCGGGTGAATAGTTTTGAAAATTGTTGTGGGTAATTTTGTTTTAGTTTAGTTTTGACTGTGTTTTGTGTATTTTTCAGAATGACGTATAAATTATGATAAAAAAATAATTGCGATAGCGGTAGAGAATATTATATACAATGTGTTTATAGGTTCAGGTTTTTTAAAACTAAAAAAAAGTATATTGCTTAGTTGCTTTATCTCATCAGCCAAATACAATATGAACATAATTTTACTACAGATATTAACAGAGCTCGTTAACGCTTTCCCTAGCGTCGTTGTGACTAGGGCATGCAATTATCGGAATATTCCGATAATCAATAAAAAAAAATCGTTTTTATTTATTAGCCAAGTTATTCGGCGCATTATTTGCAACTAGTCTAAATGAGGCATTAGATAATTTTTTATCGATAGTCGATATTTATCGGTATTTTTTCCTATATTTATTATTTCTCTTAAATGGCCCAAGCTAAATAGTTATCAGATTGAATGCCCTAGTTGTGACTATCGCTTGAATTAGACTGTGGTGCAGTCAATTACATGATGCAGTGGTAAGTGGAGAGGTGGCGTACGTCTTTCGACAGCGCAGCGCCGCTCCGTCGCAATGCGGCGCCACAACCTCGAAAATAGTGCAAGTTGCCCTTTGTAATGCACCGGGCTCTCTTAATTACGCGCGGGTATGATGCGCTTTTTAACTATGTAACTTGTTTTGATACAAGTTTGTATGGAATTTATTTAATTGAAATGTAGGTAATTTTGGTGCTAGAAATGAATTTGGCGTTTAGGTGCTGTTTGAGACAGATATGTAATAATGCGCTTTTGAATTTATGAATTGAACAATAAATGTTCAATAGAATAAGTACAAGTCTGCATTTATGCTAAGAAAATGGACGGCTATACCGAAAATTAAACTTAAGTTATAGAAAGCATACAAGAAATATTACCTGCTGCACTAATTAAAGTTGCCCTACAGATGTTAATATACTTAATTTGCCTCAACGTTTTAAAACTTCATCGCCGAATTTTTGTTTTTGTATTACAAAGGCAACATGCAAAAATTTAATTAATTATACAAGACACATTGTTTCATGGTTTGCCTATTAGTATCTCTGTTAAACAATAAACAGATCGCTAGTACATGCAATAACAAATCTCCCGTGTGTATGAAAACGAGCGAGATATAAGGAAATATCACGGTTCATATTTCATGGAACGTCTATTCGAGCCACATGAACCGTAAATAACACAGAGCCCCCAAGGAAAACGGCGCAGTTTGCACTCCGTGGTCGCGGCCTTCGAGGAGGAAATCTAATTCACTCATAATCTTAACGTATTTGTGCATTTTTTCTTATTTAAATAAATACTTTCCCCTGTATCTTAATTCCAAATCCAAAAAAGGAACGCAGCCATGTTGATTGATTATAAAATGCTGGCAATATATTTAAACGACAAAAAAAGTAATGCCGTAATATACAAATTCATGAAACGGCAAAGGAAAACATAAAATTTGGCGGGCACGTTGCAAATGCAAGGATGAAAATGGCGGAATGGCTCCCCGGATGGCGGGAAAAATGAAATATGGCCGCCGCAAGTCCCACTCGGTTATCCTTGCGAGGCAGGCGGCCAACGATGCAGCCGTTTTACAAATTTGTCTTTTACAACAACCTGAGAGGTTTTTTACAAACAACCTCTTTAGATATGAAGGAGGTAAATAATTAAATAGACCTTCTTGAGGGATGTATAGTGCAGTGATAGACATTTCAGACTAACTATTAGATACTAATTGTTCTCCTTAGGACTACCTATATAATATACGATTCGGCACTATAGAAATATTTTTAAACATAATCTTCGAATACTGTTGTTACCCAAGAGGACCAGCCTCTCTAGGGTTTCATTTGTGAGCTCGTCTCATTGCGTTAACAAATAGATGTTTTGTTATAATTGATTTATACAAGGAAAAAAATATAAATTAAAAACTGTCTATAATTTGATACGCACATGGTACACTTGTTTACTGCTATAAAAACGTGACATTTCCCCACTCTTATTAAATTGGCCACAAATAGGAATGAACAGACTCAACATCGAAAGATTTGTGTGGGTGTAAATGTCAATAGGCATGCCGTAAAGCTTCTGTATAAATACGATTAGGTTCAATACTCCCCACTCTAGGTAATTCTTGTGCGCTCGGTTTTCACAGCGAATGCACGCCCATGCACGGGGGGATATTTGCCGCGGCCCTAGGCACACAGTCCAGTTTGAATACCTCATGGTTGTCAATACACATTGAGGTCTATGAGGGCTCCCGAACATTTCCTGGCCTTCCCCCTCCGCCCGTTCTAAGAGGGTTCTTTTTCCTTCCCCCACAGTTCCCAACTTTCCTCCAGACTATGCAGTCGCAAAATCGGGGGATTCCAGAATGCCATACGCAGGTTTCCCGCGGTGTTCACTTCGGGGTCCGAAATATATAATAATAATATCAGCCCTGTATTATATACTGCCCCACTGTTGGGCACGGGCCTCCTCTACTACTGAGAGGGATTAGGCCTTAGTCCACCACGCAGGCCTAGTGCGGATTGGTAGACTTCACACACCTTCGAAGATTCCTAATAGAGAACTTCTCAGGTATGCAGGATTTCTAATGTTGTTTTCCTTCATCGTTAAAGCAAGCGATAAATCACAAAGAATACACACATAACTTTAGAAAAGTAAAAGATGCATGCTCTTGGGTTTTGAACCTACGGACATTCGTCTCAGCAATCCATTTTACTCTTGACTTTGCTATCGCCGTTTATTTATTGATATACAGAGGTAAAACTTGTTTGTTTGTACGTAGAGGTTAATTTTTGAAAGTATAAAATCGGTTAAAAACATTTGTTCACTGATAAAAAGTTACATTGACCTCAAGTAAAATAAAATCATTTTTATCTGTTTCTCGTTATACTGGGTGTATATTCTGGGTAAACGTTTGGCGGGCGGAACCGCATGTTAGTTCGTAATACGAAACTTATTAAAAAGCACTGGCGGCTTTCATTTAGGGTGCTCACGAAATAGGTCGTGATGTATGTACGTATAATTTGATACTAATTGTGTTGGTGGAAAGTAATGAGGTGAAAAAAGCTTTAAAAAGCTCCGCAATGTTTACAGTTCTGGGGGAAAAGCGGAAAAATTAAACATAATATAACGTTGATATAAAATTATTTTACGGAAACGCCGGGAGAATATTATTATATAAAAAAACGCGATAAAATCCGTAACATAGCTTTATTTCAATGTCTAACATTCGCAAACGTAAAAAATCATAATATAAGTTTTTAAACGAAAAAACTATTTTAAAATTAATTATTTCAAAATTCATTAAAATAGACATATGCCTTGCAAAACAACCAAATAGTTCTTATTTATGTTTTTAAGCGCTAATTAATGCGATTGTATAAATAGTATAAAAATACTACAAATGTGGTTTGCGTTACGTTCTTTTGCCTCATTTGTACGAGGCCCTGTGGCGCAACGGATAACGCGTCTGACTACGGATCAGAAGATTCCAGGTTCGAATCCTGGCAGGGTCGTTAAATACATTTTTTATTATTTTCTTTAAACTACTTATCTCATGTATATAATTATTTTGCTCTAAATTATAATTACAATTATAAATTTACATAATTAATATCCAGATTAGAAAGACTCGGACATAGTTACAGATACGTCTTACCTTAAATGTATAGTAAAAAATTATTTTGGCTGTTGTACAAAATTATTTAATATTATATGAAATAAAGGCTTAACTTTGTGTATATTATTAAAGATTTTTCTTTAGTAAACGATAGTAATCAGTGTTTTATTCAGACATTGAACAGTACAATTAGTTGTAGACTGGAAATAAGGAACAAATTTGTGCTTCAAAAGTCATTACCATTTGGTAATAAGTCGTTGTCTTATTAGAAATGTCCGTATACAAAAATAAAGTATTTTCAGAAAATATGCTAATATGCGCATTAAAAACGTGCAAATAACGATATAGAAAATATGAAGTATTTTACATTGATGTTTTGCTATTTCACGTTACAATAACTACCCAACGCATGACAACAAAAAAATTCTATGACAATCTTACCAATGTCCGCTCTGTGTTATCATAAAATTATTTTGTTTTGTTTAATTAAGCATAGTTTTATCTCTATCATTCTTAGAGCAAATATTTTGTAATTAGACTCAAAACATTTACCTAAACCACCATTTTTTTAAATATCTATACACCTATACAATGATACTAACATCCAAATTACGTATTGTCGTGCGAGGCTAAGTGTAAAATAGTGTCATAGTTAAAACGTTGTTATTAACGTTACATTAAGGGCGGCCGAACGTCGCCGGTGGCACGTCAGCATACATATTAATGCAACGAGTTACAACTAAATCAACTTTGTCGCGGCTTTGTGATGGTAATAAGCCGATATCCGTCGGTTGATTCAAAAGCCGAGCACAATCACGCCCCTGTAATTAGCGACGGAAGGAACACTCGCGAGACTTGACACTTACTAATAAGACGCTTCTGATTGTTCCAATGTGTACGCAGAATATTGTGGAGAAGAAAAAAATGGTACAATGTTTTGTCGTGTGAACAAATCTGATAACACCGAATCCTTATACACTAGCTTTTGTTCGACGCTCCGCCCGTATAAAAAATGTTTTTCCGGAACAAAAAGCCTATTATAGCTCTCAGGAGTAATGCTTCCTATTATTGGAAAATATTTCAAAATCAGTTTAGTTGTTTCTATGATTAACGCTTTCAAACAAATAAACTCTTCAGCTTTAAAAAATAGTATAGATATTAATTGTTAAATTTGTATTATATATTGATCTAAACTTACATACAACATGGGACCGAACACACTTGGCGAAAAGTGGGTGCCCTGGTTGCGCCTCTGCGTACCCGTTCTGGGATAAATTCTTGATGTGTTTGTTTTTTTTTGTAAGCTTACACGAAATCGAAGCTGCGTATCCTTAAGAAAGGATATCAATAAATAATATCAGTACATGGCTCTTCTATTGAGAGGTTCCACCACGCTGAATTTTACGCATGATAATACATTCGGATAATATTGAACAGTTAATAATTTACTTGCAGATTAACCTGCGGCTGATCCTGGTGTCGGGCAAGACGAAGGAGTTCGTGTTCAGCCCCGTGGACTCGGCGGGCGACATCGCCATACACGTCTACGACAATTGGCCCGAAGGTAAGCAGACACCAACGCTACACCAACACTGTATTTAGATATTTGCAGTCCCAACTAGAACTATTATACTTGGTAGGTAAATGTTTAAAAAAAAATGTTTGATAAACAAACAAAAAAACATCCTCAAATTAATAAATTTGTTAAATTAAAATGCGGTATTAATATTTCAAAATATATTATATTCGTATTCCCAAAACTCAATTACGTATAACTTTTAACTATATTATTGTAAATTTATAAGAAGGATATGAAAAAAGCATTAAAAAAATCTCAAGCGTTATAATTTAATACAAAACTAAGCTGTTCACAAATACGCCCATGTTAATGAGTTGCGAAGGCTCTATGTCTATGCACTGGGAAGGATACCATGCCGTTAGCACTGAGGAACAGACTTTTTATCACAGCTTTACTCCGTCCTTAGATAAAAAACGTCTATGAAGAAAGGGGTTAGGTTTTACATACACAGAATATTATGGATTTCTAACCGACTTCCAAAAGTGGAAGATTCTATGTTTGTCGCGTTGTATTTTATGCATGTGCCCTGATTACTCCGCGATGTATCTTTTCTTTCTCGAAATACTAGTAAATCAATTGGTAATTTTCTAGTATCATGCTCAACGATAACACTGAATTTAATCTCGATTGGTAAACCTCAGAAATGTCCAGGAAACAAAATGCCCATGACTGACAACCCCTTGAGTGGACTGGCCTTGGTGCGATTTGCTGGCGAACTTGCCCCGGCCTAAGTTTGTTTATGATTACCATCGTCGTTTGTTGTACGCCCGTGCTGAATGTTCGGAGATAATGCGATCAACTTGCTTTGTTGATGTCGTTAGAAGTCCGTGTGGAACATATTATATGTGTTAGGCATCGATATACATACTACGTCCTAGATATGACGTTCCGAACATTCATTGTGTTCAACTGAATTGAATTGCAATCCATTCAAACTGACTTTAGTATGGTGTCAATATTGTGGTTGTGTACAGAGTGGCGCTCATAATATAAAAACGTGAGTCTAAGTGTGAACCTGAATTTGAATAAAAAATATTAGTCAAATATGTAAAATTATTTGTTGTTCAAGTAAATTAATAGGTTATAACAGTGACGTTTAGGTTGCCGTTTTAGTCCAGATTTTGAACAAATAGTTTATATGGACGTTAGTGTCTATAGAATATACGTCAATGGTGTTCGATATTTATATGTGTTATTTCCGATATTTTTTTAATCCGTGACGTAATTCAATGTTTTGTCTACGACTCTGAAATTTGATATAGAAAGGTAAATATTGAGAGGAAAATTTGAGGAAAGGAAAAAATAAACTCGATCGTGCGTGTTGCCGGTTCACAAGTACAAACGCCATGTTTTTGATTTTAGTTTTGAGTGGATGAAAATAAAATATACCTGTAATGTTATTCACAAAGTGTCGATTTCTTAGTCTAATCATTTTTAGTAAAAAAACAGTATTTAAATTTTTTTCATTGTAAACAAACTCGTATCGTGTAGAAAAAATAAGAAATGTAATTTTAGATGTCCCAAACGTATGAACTTGTACAAACGGAAAATCAAAATACAATTTTCTCTCTACATTATACACGATTCATCTCGCCTCTCGGAGGAGGACGCGCGGGGGAGTCCCGTGCTGTTTGATTCACAAGAATACCGTCGCAACTACGTGACCCAACTCTTGATCTCAACAAACACACAGCAATATAACGTGTGTACACAATAAATACCAAAGAAATGGGAAATAAATGACGTTTCATAGTTTGTTGGCTTTTTTGTGTTACACTGTAGTTATTGGTTGGATGTGTGTGACTTGTGGTTAGTGTTTTTATTGAAATCCCCTCTATAATTCAGTAAATTCTATTTTTAAAAATGATAATCAAAAGTGGCATCTGAGATCTCAACGAAATAAATAAAAAACAAAGCGTCAAAATATAAAAAGCTGTTACAGCGACATCTATGAGCGAACGGAGAAAAACGGCACAAACATTGCACCTGAAAACCATTGCACATCATCGTAAGCGAAACGCTACATAAAAAAAACTAACCAAATATCAACAGAGCGGACCGCGTTAAAAAAGCGCCGATAAAATTAACATAAACAGTAGATAAAAACGAATTGTAAGATTTTTAAGGTGACGTCGCGTCGGCGTGTGGGCAGAACGCGGGGCTTGCGATAAAAAAGTCAATTAACAACGCACACGACAGTTCGCACGGCGAGTAACGTTGTATGAGGTCAGTTACCGCGCGATTTTTCGCCTTGTCCTTACTCATTACTCAGCGTGGGACGCACACGCATGACTAAGCATATCGCTACCAAGACCAACTGTGAATTAATTGATTGTGGTATTCGGGATTTTGGAAGTTATAATTAGTGATCAGTTACCATCAGATGACACGTTAATTTGCTCTTTGTACTATATTTTTTTATTACTAAACAATCAATCAATTTGTATCCTGCTCGAAGGACCATGAATCGACTCGTGGAATATTGGTGATGTATTTTAAACGCAACGGTTGTTTGTTGCATTATTGTAATTTATAAAACATGTTTTCACAAAGTTCATGAAGTGACGTGTGTCGCTGTACGTGGAGCAAACATTAAACTTTAAAGGATCATAATTCATAATATAGTTTCGGTTAGAATTAGATCCGGCAAAGGACCCTGAGACTCGTCTGGTTGTGTCAGGATTGTATAAGTTGATAAACCATGACGTTATCTAAATGTACCAAGTAGCTCAACTTGTGAAGCGACTGATGACTTTATTTTGATTATCACGCTAGTTGTGACAACCTTACCCCCTTATTCATAGACGTTATTTATCTAAGCTGTATCGTTGCTGTGATAACAAGTCTGTTTCTCAGTGGTGACGGCATGGCAGCCTTCGCAGTGCGTAGACACAGGGCGGTTGTTATTGGCTAATATTGAGATATATAACTTGATTCTAGTTGGCTGTCAGATAAACAAAGCTGAACAAACAATAAGCTGTCAGAAAAACAAAGTTGAGAAACAGACTTGTTATCACAGCAATGCTCCGTTCTTAGATAAATAACGTCTATGAATAAGGGGGTTAGTGTATAACGTAGTTTGTCCACATTCATAATAAACTTACAGACTTGCACACACGTTGTGTATAATAAATATATTCGATAAACTTGAGCAAAGGCGCGTACTCGAACAACCAATAAACAGAACGTGCAAAGTGAGTGTACCCCAAGAGAATACCAACTTTAGAGCCAACATTTGAGAGAAGTTAGTCTACAATTCGGTTGAATATCTATTTTGATCAAAGTATTTCGGTGAAGATTTAATATAATTTGGGTTATACGCAAGGGGGTTGCGCTTCGTAATGGATTCAAATTAGTTGGCACCAGAACAAGTTTGGGAGTCGCGGTTATTGTTGGGGGTATGCAACGAAAATATTATATTTTTGACTACATATAGTAATTGGAAGTAAGCTTTGGCTACGCTGACGCTATGGGTTCTGTTTTTCTTCTTTTTTTTTTAACCAGTCGGCAATGCAGGATCTGGGTGGTGAAATGTTTGAATGCGTTCGAATTATTACTGTTCGATACCACCACTGTTTTCGTCTTGTTTTACTAAAACTTTCCTTCTAATTTTAAAGTATTCATATAATTCACGTAGATATATATATTTTTTTGTATATTAAATTGAATGGCACTCCGTTTTTAAGCAATTGCAACTTGAACTATAAATAACAGTGCGGGGGGCTTTTCGTTGCTCGATTATTGCTGTTTAAAAGCTCAGTATTTAATTATATTAGGTTTATTATCATTTTATCAATTAATATGAACTGATAGTATATATACAATGCTACATGGCGTGTTTCATCCACGAAGTCACTTACTGAGTTAACATTTTTAAGTAAACATTACCAGAAACGAAGGCAATAGCTCGAAACAGGTCTAGCTTTCAGCGACGCAAGTTGGGCTGTACGTTGGTGCGAAATTACTGCGACGTCAAGCCACGGACGCTGTAATTGTGGTTTAGTTGAGTTCGCAGCTTAGGTCCGTGTTTTATAACCACGCTCGCGGTGTTCGCGTAATGATAATGTATCCCTTGCGAACTCAGTGTTACCGGTATGGAATGGATACATAATTATATTTTTCAGTTTGTTCCGTTTACGTTTCTACACGTTTAAACATGACTTATGATGTTTGTTCTGTAAGAGTGTATAGGTTTGTATAATTTTCGTTTTGGCTTGTACTTGTTTTTGAGCAGCTATGCCTCCGTCAGGTTAGCAAAGTGCCACTTAATAGTATTCATAATGAATATACCAAAATATCTCGTACTTTAACTTATTTTTACATTTTCATTGTTATTTGATTTAATTAACGATTACGCGGGTAGAAACGCAAACAAAAGTATGACCAATATTACATTATTATTTTATGGAACCTATAAGTGTATAAAATAATGCACAATATGAATATATAATAAAAGTTTACAATATCTCGCTATTTTCAACCTTTTCATCCATAAAAAACTATTTTCCTATTTGGATAACTTATTCAATAAAACAAACTGAATACAACGCCATCTGTTTGCTGGTACAAGTAATGAATACAACTAGTCGCTCGATGATGCATTACATCATTTGTGACGATGTGTGAGTGAATAAACGCGTCGCTTCGACAGCGATACCGGTCGGCATTTACGACGCATTAACCATCCGCCTCCATAGCTCAGGGGTTAGAGCACTGGTCTTGTAAACCAGGGGTCGAGAGTTCAAATCTCTCTGGGGGCATTGAGATTCTCATTTTTTTTTATATTAATTTATTTTTATATACCATGTCACTGGATATTTTAAGAACATAATAATTTATCGGTGAAAACAAAATTTGTTTATGTAACGTAAGAGTGTTACGTGTGCAGATATTTTTCAAACACTGGTTTATGTGAAAACATTTTAGTTTAATAATTTAGCATTCCTGAGAAATAAATATAACATGATATTGTTATTAATTAATGTGAATAAATGTAATATTTCTTGTAAAATATTTTTAACTAAGTTCTACTCAAGTTTTGTGTAAATAAAATGTAACTTTGTTTTCAAATTAAAAGGGGAAGAACAAAACAATTGAAGCAATCAATTTGATTAACTATCATTATATAGGATATGTAAGTTATTCCCATCTATTGTTTTTCTGTTTCCTATTAGCGTTAACGTTTGTAAAAAATCGTATAGGCTACGATGCTTGGACTTGGTACCATAGTAAGCTTCGTTTTTTGAGGGTATTGGGAATTAGTTTGATTAGACGGGACATCCACAACGAAAATAATATTTGCATCAAAGCCAGGTTCACAAATAATTTCAATTATATACACGTTATAGAAACTAGGTGGATGCAGATCACCTTGGGATAGGTTTGGCTAGAAATCTTTGGGGGAGGCGTATGTTCCGAAGAAGCATACTATAAATTTGCCACATGATTAGACTATATCCTTTTTCTTTTTTTTTGGTTTCGCGGTAAAAGTCCCTTATTACCACCGCCCAGTTTTCGTGGGGGGCGACTGAGCGGTTATGCTGGGGTAACCGTGCCTTACGGCCCGGCGTTGAGCCGCCCGGATTTGATGACGACCTTCGGGCGACCGCCGGGCCCAGTCCCTAACCCTATGTACAACTAATCTATGCATGGCCTACCAGCTAAAACTCCGCGGTGGCCCTCTTCGGCGCATTAGGGACGGCTGCCTGTCCTGGATTAACATAGGCGGCAGCCTTAGGGTATTTTATCAGTAACTAATATTTAAATTCTAAAGTTAGTGAACATTTTTGGTTGTTTAGAAGTAAACGCAGAAACCGGTAAACGGATTTGAATGAAACTTAGCACACGGATAGACTCTGTCCCAGTTTAACACAAGCTATTTATGAGTAATATACATACATACATACATGGATAACTAATATCAATGTCTGATGCGTGTTTCCAGCGGACTGGGCGTCTGAGTGCGTGTCGCGCGCGGAGATCTTGCGGCTGATCTATCAGGGCCGGTTCCTGCACAGCTCGGTGACGCTGGGCGCGCTGGGGCTGCCGCTCGGCCGCACCACCGTCATGCACCTCGTGCCGCGCGAACATCTGCCCGAGCCTAACTCACATGGTATGGAAACCACATGATTACCATCGTCGAGATAATGCAATACCGCCTAAATGACAATAATAAAAATAGTATTATCAATTTAAAGTTTAGTACAGTAAAGATCAATTTCAATTTGGCTCTTTTCGTCACTTACGTGGTATTGCACTATCCCCGAGGATATAGGTTTCTTTATTTGATAGATTTTGTTGTGGGTTTAAGACAGATCAGTGTTTCATGAGACTCGCCGAGCTTCACTGCTCGGTATGATAAAATGAATGCCATTGCCGATCTTGGCTTACAAGAGTAGCAGTAGCGGGTGTGGGCGGAGTAGAGAACTATACGGTTTTATGTAAATTAGAATAATGCTTCAAGACAGTAGAAGCAACGTAGCTTCCTAGCCTATTACTTTTTTTTCGTTCCTGTTTATCGTAGTGTCTTTCGCCTGATTGTACAGTTACTAGTGAGGTTCAGTGTTTGAATTTCTATAAGCTCCATATAGTTTCTTTGTTCTTTTTCAATCGCTGTGTTCGAGTAAGTGGAATTTGCCCTACCTCGCATCATGCGGTAGATTTGAAATGAGTATTGTACACTTACCTCTCTGTCTAAATCTTTAGTGATAAATGAAGAAAATATATGATATGTATATGTGTCGCAGATCCACGTGTTGGTTTTAGCTAAATGCAATTTATCAAGTTTGTGCCAATATAGAAATTACTATTTAGTTTTTAATGCGGTCCTTCTAATTCCCGCCTCTGATCATTGGTCTCTAAATTAATTCTACTTGTAAATGATGATAGTTTAATTTAAAACATTGATCGAAGAATATTACTTCACTTGATATTCATTCTGATCTACACTGATGGACACAAAAGAGCTATGAGACGACATAATATATTATTTAGCTTCATACTTCTTTTTTTCTTTAAACTGCCTTAGCACTATATTTGCAGGCGCTATACTAAACTATTCATGAAAGTAATGAAATTACTTGGGTTTCAGAAGTCCGATGGAGCTAACATTACCCAACACTCAACATCCTATCCTCTTACCCTATCCTATCCAAATAGTAAGTCCGTATCCCATACATTTTAGTGTAATTAATGTAGAAAATTGTTATTGATAATCAATTGTTTAGGTTCAATTAGTTGTTATTTTTCGAAGAAAATAACTGCAACAAAAATATCTGACATGGTTTTGAAAATGTTTCAGATCAAAGGCAAAAGAGTAAAGGTGGCTCGAGCAGTTGTTGTTCAGCATCGTGCTGCATATTGTAATAGCTGACCGGCGGAACGAGACAGACACACATGATCTGCGGCGAGTGCGAGCGAGACAGACGTCAGGGCCACACCACACGGACTTGTACAATGTGTTCACAGTGACGTAGACGCGCGACGCGTGATCTCTATCACCCATGTCGCCCTAGTAATCGCGAACACACGCTCGCGATGTTTTCATAAATTTTGTGTATAAACTATATTTGTCATCGTCAATTCGTTTTTAAATTATTTGAAAATTAAATGCACAAAGTATTGGGACACTTGGACACGCACATCGCATCGGCCATGTTGTAAAATATCGCGAGCGACGCGTCCGCGCTAGTAATCATATTATTTTCGATAATTCCGGTATAGCTTGGTAAGCGATATTGTATATCTCACCGCGTAACTTATAGCTCGTTTAGAAACATGTTGCGGTAATAATGTTTAAATTAGTAGAATATTCGAGTTAAGGTCCGTTTAACGTATGACGCCGCACGACTACGATCGCCAAAGTTCCTCACGTGCGAACTGAGAACGGTTCTCTGGCTTACATTGTTTTTATTCGGGCTGTCGACAAGTAACAAATCATTCTAGTATTATGAATTAGGTCGTCTGATATGAATTTATATGAAGTTATTAACGAAGATATTTTATAAATAAATTAAAATGACAAATTATGTAGTCAAACTGAGTGTGTATATTACTCTCATTTGCAATGTAAATAGTATGTTTGATATTCATTAAGGAGACATTTTTTTTACTTAATTTTTGTGATAACGTCATGCAATATTTTTCATTTGTTTTTATGTCTAAATTCGCTATTTACTGCGCTATTGTGGCTCGCGTCCGGCCTACGCGCCATACATTCTGTTAGCGACGAAACATTAACGTACGCACTACGAACACGGCGACTGCTTGGAACTCGACGATTGTAAATTTTAGTAATAAAAGCACTAGAATAAATTTTGGCATTTCACATGTCTCGCTTGAACTATGTGCGTGCCTGTACGAGTTTATTAGACAAATACAAACGCAATACGCATTCAAACGATATAGATCTGCGAACCAGCATTACCTCTAAGATTTGTTACTGCTGTGCTGTTCGCGCAGTTATTGTTTAAACCTTCACCACTGTTACCAGAGCCGGATTTTTTGTTGTAAATATCGAAGCTTTTTATTATAATTTACATCACATATTATCCAGCGGCTACGGTTATTTCGTTTACGTAGGTGTATTTTATTATGTTTAACTTCTTATTGGCTTCAGTTGTCAAATTCGGCTTGGCCTCTTACTCTTTACATTGTAAGCTTTGGAAATATGAAATATCGACAAATTATCAAGTTAGTATAGCATATTGGAACTTATCTGTTGACTTGCGGATATGTATTTTTGTGATAGTACAAATAAATTTGCTAATTCATTGACAAAACAAAATTAAAGGCTCAGTGATACGACACGTTAAGCAGTATTAGAACCTGGCACACATAGAGACGGAAATCGCGTGCACACACACACACTTTGTTACATTCGTTCCCGAAGTTGTAATACTTCAATTATATCTTTAAGTCCATCTTTTATTTAATTTTTTAATACATGGCCTTATATAAATCCTTCAAATTTCAACGACATTTTAAATAATATTTTAATACCAGAATAATGTTACTGCTATTGTAAATCAAATATTTACTTTTGAACTTTATTAATATTTCTTACTTATTTAGACGGGTATTTGAGACGGCTCAGTATGTCCTATTTATTTTTTTTAAAGATTGTAATTGACTGAAGAAAATCTTGCCAATCAACACATAACCATTATTGAAACGGGGGACGAATGCAGCATAGTGTATTGTTTTGTTTATGGACAAATAGATTGACGCTGTATGAATGAAATTAATAATTTTGGTTGCTCTGTTTAGTTGCCTGTATGTATGTATTTTGTTAAGTTGTGTAAAATACCTAGTTTATAAATAAAATTAATACAACTTTATTTGCATTTTTAATTTTTATTTCACTTTACGTTTCTCGTTAATAGATGGCGCTTTTTTATTGAGGGTTTTTGTTTCATGTTCTTGGGGGGGTTTACAATATCGAATAAGAATGTGGCTTTTGTATACTTCTTGGATATGTATAGACGGAATTAAATGTAGGTAGAATCTTCGCGTTAAGACTATATCGTAGGCGAGATAGTTTGGTGTCTTCACTGTATTTTAACTAATTTGCCATCGGAATGTTAGCTGGCTAACATGACAGCTACATGACATTACGCGTGTCACGGAAAAATAACCTTATTATGTAATAAATTACATAAACAAGGTCAGGTTTCTAGCACATTAAGTAGACAAAACCTCGAAAATAATTAAAATGATTAAGCCCACAACCCGCACGCGATAAAATGATAAAATATCGATAAATTCGATAGGGATGCGATATAATTATCTGGATGAACAATAATATTAAGATTATACACACGTGACAAACATTATGGTATGTTGTTAGAAAGGAAAACAAAAAAGAAATACAACTAAGCAAAATCATCGTGTGATATCTTCAGTTTCGTGTTATCAGAATTCGTAAACCCATGTTATGATTATGTAATAAATAATAAAGTTATATTCCCGTGACACGCGTAATGTTATGTAGCTATCATGTTAGCCGGCTAACATTCCGATGGTAAATGGGTATTTCAATAGGCTAGTATAAATAATCGTAACACTTGTGTACCACGTGCTTTGATGTCATCGTATATTCGTTGTGAGTGTGAGTGTAATGGAATTACTTATCGCAAGTACTAATAACGCACAAATGTGACGCGACTTACCTGGCGATACTCGACTTATTATTAGACTATTAGTTGCGGTTACTAGATATTTTTAAAAAGTTGTCTACTTACCGCGTGCTCTTTAGATTTTGGTTTGCCTGGAATGTTCTAACGTTTGCTTGAAATTGTAATAAGTCTTTGGGAATGTTTGTAATCTAATATTTATTTCAAACCTGAAATATGAGGTAGAATGACCTAACGGCATGGATACGATCACCAAGGACACAAGTTTTCATATTTTAGATAGGATTAGGTGTCTATTGGGTTTAAAAACAATACTTGATTAGAAACATTTACTTTCTTTCTATCTAAAGGGCCTATTTAGACCCGCAGGACTACCTATGTGATTATGCAGTTAATTTTATGGAGTAAACTGGTGATAAAGAAGAAATAGAATCATTTAAGTACGTGTTTTATGGATGTTTACGAGCAACTTTTCTCCAGATGCTTAATGGCTACGCAATGCAAAAGAGCAAACTGAAAATGCCCACAATTTTAGTATAAATGCCTGATCATAAGCTCTTTAAGATTTCTTTTATTGCATGCTTTCGGACATCAGGCAGTGGTCGAGTCGATATGGTGTAAATATTTGGAATCTTTTTAATTTAGATGAACATAGTATAAGTATGATTAGCTTCGAATGAATATCTTTACCACCGTTGTGTGTATTATCATCTATTTCAGTAAAGTCTTAGTGATTTTTAATTCATACATTACATAAAAACATTAAAAAATACAGTTTACTACGACAGAACATACATTTCGTTAATTATATTTAATTGACTTTATTTTTAAATACAAGATCATTTTTTAGTCTAAAAACATTACGAATGACGTATCACTAACGCCATCTATCGACAGCGCATAATTTGTGGCCGCAAATATTTTACGTGGGCACCGATGGTCAACCATTCACGTGTAGATTAGATTATATATTAGATTCTACAAGCAAACGAACAAACGTGGAACCATCATATTATGTTTAATTTCTTTCTGTCATCAAATTCTTATAGTATCACGTTATTCAATTATAAAGAAAGAAGAAACTATTGATACGTAGTAGCCATTCCAGGTTTATGAGTACAAGCTGTTCTTAATTTAAATGTACGTATAATATGAGTACGTTCTCAAAAAGTAGCGAATCGATAACGAAACATACACACAACGGTCAATATTTGTAATTAAAATTAAATGACAAAAATATTAGGTGTCACTGTATAACAGGTGTTTATCTAAGTACGTACATAATCTATATAATTGTTAATATTAAATTATAATAAATGTTGATTAATTATTGTCATTTACGTTCATTGTCGACTGAAAAAGATCCAACAGAAAAGTAAATAACAGTCATAATCAAAATGCATTCTTGTTCCTGTTTGAAGAACATTGTAGGCAGCGCAATTACTGAGCATTACTAACATCTTGTCTCAGGATGACGAGCGTAGTGGAGTGTCATGCAGTACTTTGTAACTCAAAGTTATGTATGACGCTGCTGTTAATGGGCGGTCGTATCGCTTACCATAAGGCAAAAAGCATGCTTTTCTCGTGTTTCAATCTCAATAAATGCAAAAGAGTAACGGTTTTCTGTTGGATCTGATTTTTCTAGCTACGATTCGGCATTATGGTATTAATACCAGGGTAGTGAAATCGCTTGAAAATAATAATGCAGTTTTTGATTGTATTCAATTTGTTTTTCGTGTGATGCGGCTGTTTGTGTAGATAGTTAAAATAATTTTATAATTACATAATATGTATTAATAAATAATCGATCGACACTATAGGTTGTAAATTGTTTGAACGACTATTGAGTTTCAATGGGGTCAAATAAAATTTTAAGAATACACATGCGTATATTTTATTTTGTTAATTAACGATACGCCTGTATAAAAAGCATATAAGTTCGTGAAAAAATATTCCAACCTCAAACTATTGGACTAATAGGTAACACATTTTTTCTTCCTGAGTTACGTTTCAGCCTGACAAGGGTTGGCTTATACAAACACACCGGACTTTTGAATGACCGTTTTAAGCGCTCGGAACTCTTAACAATTAAGCAACCCACTAAAGAGCTACGATTCTCGACTCAGGACGGTCACTGGGAGAGGATGAAACATGATTAGGGATGAGCGTACTAAACAATCTATCCATTAAAGGGAACACTACATGTTGCGATACCAAAGCATCAGTCTAGCAAAAACTACGAGTCTACAAAAGCTTTAAATATTATTAATTTTTCATATTTTGTCGCATAAACCGGTGCCTAGTTAGCGGGTGGAGGGTAAGTTTTGGGTCCCACCAGGGCCGTAGCTAGGGGATGGCATTATGGGGCAATGCCCTACCTTAGAATACTAATGCCCTACCTTAATCAACTGAATTATACATAACTACTCAATCAAAATATATGGAGCAGCGGGTTTTTTATTTCACGATTTGGAAGTTGGTCCCATAGTACAACTTGTTTGTATTGATGGGTGGAATAATGCCCTTTCGAGATTTAAGGGAATTTTGTTGAAATATGTATATATATTACTTTAACATTTACGTAAGTTTTAACCTGACTCATTCATGTTCACAAGTCATGAAAGCCAAAAATCGATTGACCAGATTAAATCTAGTAAATTTTTACTTCCGCCCTAGCTGTGACCACAGCTGCCCTACCTTAATTTCAAGTCTAGCTACGGCCCTGGATCCGAACCAGAAGTAAAATCCCATGCGCACAGTCAATAGGATAAAATTGTTCGTATGAAGCCGAGATTTGAGCTCTTGTGATATTATAGTTATGGTCATGAATATAACGACTGGAGTCACTCTTACTATCGGTGTCGGTTGGACCTTTCGGAAGAAACGTATTACGGTGACCTTAAAAATAAGATTGATTAAATGCTCTCTCAGTCTCAAAAACGAACTACACTACACTAAAGCGTTTAGTCGACGAGCGAGCTTCACGGCGGTTTGTTGGCTCGCCGGGTTTCCTCGTTGGTTCCTGAATACTGCTGCGTGGACGCGGCCGTCTCACGACTCGTCGAGTTGTTTAAAATTTGGCACAGCACGTTAAGACTAAAAAGCAACTATTTGTCTCGCTTACATCACGAACAACGACAGTTTATGCCTAATTCGTCGATTATACTCTTTAATTCGATATTTTTCATATCAGCCACAGTTGTCATACCGTCTGCTTAATTATGTCACAGGAAAAATGAAGCTTAACATGATAGAAACAAAAACAAATATTATAAATAAACATATATTTCACATATCTTATACTATTCGTGTGTGTACATTGAGTACCATTTTAGTAAGAACAGATTTTTATCTATCTCCAGTTCTGCGGTGCTCAGCTGTTTCAGTTGTTTTTCTGTTGTCTGTAACACCGCCAGCTCGGGCGGCGTTAGAGTTTCTTCCACCTGGAAAATATAACTGTGATAACACTCTTCATTCAATGCGGTCAATACTAGTTTGGGTGGGGAAACTAAGAGATATTCGAAATATTGTTCCTTACTCAAAAAATAACATTATTTGCTTCCTTTAATGTTATCTTTATTATATTTCATGTCACAGCTCAGAACAAAGACATAATGTAAAAAAGATAATATTAGTTTTCTGTGATTATGAATAAAGTAATTTTAAAACCAATTAACGGTTTTTGAGAATAGTTTCAGAACATGTGTTAATAATACGCGTGTGTAAGGGCGAGATTGAGTGTAATGTGTAGTGCAGCGAGTACGCACGTCGTCGATGCGTTGCTGCGGCTCGCCGCGCAGGCGCATGCCGTGCACGATGGTGCGCACGCGGCGCTGCTTGTCGACGAGTGAGGTTGAGTGTAATGTGTAGTGCAGCGAGTACGCACGTCGTCGATGCGTTGCTGCGGCTCGCCGCGCAGGCGCATGCCGTGCACGATGGTGCGCACGCGGCGCTGCTTGTCGACGAGTGAGGTTGAGTGTAATGTGTAGTGCAGCGAGTACGCACGTCGTCGATGCGTTGCTGCGGCTCGCCGCGCAGGCGCATGCCGTGCACGATGGTGCGCACGCGGCGCTGCTTGTCGACGAGTGAGGTTGAGTGTAATGTGTAGTGCAGCGAGTACGCACGTCGTCGATGCGTTGCTGCGGCTCGCCGCGCAGGCGCATGCCGTGCACGATGGTGCGCACGCGGCGCTGCTTGTCGACGAGTGAGGTTGAGTGTAATGTGTAGTGCAGCGAGTACGCACGTCGTCGATGCGTTGCTGCGGCTCGCCGCGCAGGCGCATGCCGTGCACGATGGTGCGCACGCGGCGCTGCTTGTCGACGAGTGAGGTTGAGTGTAATGTGTAGTGCAGCGAGTACGCACGTCGTCGATGCGTTGCTGCGGCTCGCCGCGCAGGCGCATGCCGTGCACGATGGTGCGCACGCGGCGCTGCTTGTCGACGAGTGAGGTTGAGTGTAATGTGTAGTGCAGCGAGTACGCACGTCGTCGATGCGTTGCTGCGGCTCGCCGCGCAGGCGCATGCCGTGCACGATGGTGCGCACGCGGCGCTGCTTGTCGACGAGTGAGGTTGAGTGTAATGTGTAGTGCAGCGAGTACGCACGTCGTCGATGCGTTGCTGCGGCTCGCCGCGCAGGCGCATGCCGTGCACGATGGTGCGCACGCGGCGCTGCTTGTCGACGAGTGAGGTTGAGTGTAATGTGTAGTGCAGCGAGTACGCACGTCGTCGATGCGTTGCTGCGGCTCGCCGCGCAGGCGCATGCCGTGCACGATGGTGCGCACGCGGCGCTGCTTGTCGACGAGTGAGGTTGAGTGTAATGTGTAGTGCAGCGAGTACGCACGTCGTCGATGCGTTGCTGCGGCTCGCCGCGCAGGCGCATGCCGTGCACGATGGTGCGCACGCGGCGCTGCTTGTCGACGAGTGAGGTTGAGTGTAATGTGTAGTGCAGCGAGTACGCACGTCGTCGATGCGTTGCTGCGGCTCGCCGCGCAGGCGCATGCCGTGCACGATGGTGCGCACGCGGCGCTGCTTGTCGACGAGTGAGGTTGAGTGTAATGTGTAGTGCAGCGAGTACGCACGTCGTCGATGCGTTGCTGCGGCTCGCCGCGCAGGCGCATGCCGTGCACGATGGTGCGCACGCGGCGCTGCTTGTCGACGAGTGAGGTTGAGTGTAATGTGTAGTGCAGCGAGTACGCACGTCGTCGATGCGTTGCTGCGGCTCGCCGCGCAGGCGCATGCCGTGCACGATGGTGCGCACGCGGCGCTGCTTGTCGACGAGTGAGGTTGAGTGTAATGTGTAGTGCAGCGAGTACGCACGTCGTCGATGCGTTGCTGCGGCTCGCCGCGCAGGCGCATGCCGTGCACGATGGTGCGCACGCGGCGCTGCTTGTCGACGAGTGAGGTTGAGTGTAATGTGTAGTGCAGCGAGTACGCACGTCGTCGATGCGTTGCTGCGGCTCGCCGCGCAGGCGCATGCCGTGCACGATGGTGCGCACGCGGCGCTGCTTGTCGACGAGTGAGGTTGAATGTAATGTGTAGTGCAGCGAGTACGCACGTCGTCGATGCGTTGCTGCGGCTCGCCGCGCAGGCGCATGCCGTGCACGATGGTGCGCACGCGGCGCTGCTTGTCGACGAGTGAGGTTGAGTGTAATGTGTAGTGCAGCGAGTACGCACGTCGTCGATGCGTTGCTGCGGCTCGCCGCGCAGGCGCATGCCGTGCACGATGGTGCGCACGCGGCGCTGCTTGTCGACGAGTGAGGTTGAGTGTAATGTGTAGTGCAGCGAGTACGCACGTCGTCGATGCGTTGCTGCGGCTCGCCGCGCAGGCGCATGCCGTGCACGATGGTGCGCACGCGGCGCTGCTTGTCGACGAGTGAGGTTGAGTGTAATGTGTAGTGCAGCGAGTACGCACGTCGTCGATGCGTTGCTGCGGCTCGCCGCGCAGGCGCATGCCGTGCACGATGGTGCGCACGCGGCGCTGCTTGTCGACGAGTGAGGTTGAGTGTAATGTGTAGTGCAGCGAGTACGCACGTCGTCGATGCGTTGCTGCGGCTCGCCGCGCAGGCGCATGCCGTGCACGATGGTGCGCACGCGGCGCTGCTTGTCGACGAGTGAGGTTGAGTGTAATGTGTAGTGCAGCGAGTACGCACGTCGTCGATGCGTTGCTGCGGCTCGCCGCGCAGGCGCATGCCGTGCACGATGGTGCGCACGCGGCGCTGCTTGTCGACGAGTGAGGTTGAGTGTAATGTGTAGTGCAGCGAGTACGCACGTCGTCGATGCGTTGCTGCGGCTCGCCGCGCAGGCGCATGCCGTGCACGATGGTGCGCACGCGGCGCTGCTTGTCGACGAGTGAGGTTGAGTGTAATGTGTAGTGCAGCGAGTACGCACGTCGTCGATGCGTTGCTGCGGCTCGCCGCGCAGGCGCATGCCGTGCACGATGGTGCGCACGCGGCGCTGCTTGTCGACGAGTGAGGTTGAGTGTAATGTGTAGTGCAGCGAGTACGCACGTCGTCGATGCGTTGCTGCGGCTCGCCGCGCAGGCGCATGCCGTGCACGATGGTGCGCACGCGGCGCTGCTTGTCGACGAGTGAGGTTGAGTGTAATGTGTAGTGCAGCGAGTACGCACGTCGTCGATGCGTTGCTGCGGCTCGCCGCGCAGGCGCATGCCGTGCACGATGGTGCGCACGCGGCGCTGCTTGTCGACGAGTGAGGTTGAGTGTAATGTGTAGTGCAGCGAGTACGCACGTCGTCGATGCGTTGCTGCGGCTCGCCGCGCAGGCGCATGCCGTGCACGATGGTGCGCACGCGGCGCTGCTTGTCGACGAGTGAGGTTGAGTGTAATGTGTAGTGCAGCGAGTACGCACGTCGTCGATGCGTTGCTGCGGCTCGCCGCGCAGGCGCATGCCGTGCACGATGGTGCGCACGCGGCGCTGCTTGTCGACGAGTGAGGTTGAGTGTAATGTGTAGTGCAGCGAGTACGCACGTCGTCGATGCGTTGCTGCGGCTCGCCGCGCAGGCGCATGCCGTGCACGATGGTGCGCACGCGGCGCTGCTTGTCGACGAGTGAGGTTGAGTGTAATGTGTAGTGCAGCGAGTACGCACGTCGTCGATGCGTTGCTGCGGCTCGCCGCGCAGGCGCATGCCGTGCACGATGGTGCGCACGCGGCGCTGCTTGTCGACGAGTGAGGTTGAGTGTAATGTGTAGTGCAGCGAGTACGCACGTCGTCGATGCGTTGCTGCGGCTCGCCGCGCAGGCGCATGCCGTGCACGATGGTGCGCACGCGGCGCTGCTTGTCGACGAGTGAGGTTGAGTGTAATGTGTAGTGCAGCGAGTACGCACGTCGTCGATGCGTTGCTGCGGCTCGCCGCGCAGGCGCATGCCGTGCACGATGGTGCGCACGCGGCGCTGCTTGTCGACGAGTGAGGTTGAGTGTAATGTGTAGTGCAGCGAGTACGCACGTCGTCGATGCGTTGCTGCGGCTCGCCGCGCAGGCGCATGCCGTGCACGATGGTGCGCACGCGGCGCTGCTTGTCGACGAGTGAGGTTGAGTGTAATGTGTAGTGCAGCGAGTACGCACGTCGTCGATGCGTTGCTGCGGCTCGCCGCGCAGGCGCATGCCGTGCACGATGGTGCGCACGCGGCGCTGCTTGTCGACGAGTGAGGTTGAGTGTAATGTGTAGTGCAGCGAGTACGCACGTCGTCGATGCGTTGCTGCGGCTCGCCGCGCAGGCGCATGCCGTGCACGATGGTGCGCACGCGGCGCTGCTTGTCGACGAGTGAGGTTGAGTGTAATGTGTAGTGCAGCGAGTACGCACGTCGTCGATGCGTTGCTGCGGCTCGCCGCGCAGGCGCATGCCGTGCACGATGGTGCGCACGCGGCGCTGCTTGTCGACGAGCCTGGCGCGGCGGCTCCGCTCGTGTGCGCCGCGCCGCACCGCGTTGTGCAGCGCGCGGTAACACATCTGCTGCGCCGTCTGCGTCACCTGCCGCAACACACGCATTTAATACAGAATCCTCTCCTAGCCGAATTTGGGCCACGATGGCAACCTCAACGGTGATCGGGAGGTACGCAAGAGATATTATAGTGCACAAGTGTGTTCGGTGAGTGAGAGGTCTAGCGCAGGATCAAAGACTTAACGGGCTTAATACAACTATGAATACCAAACTTTATGGCCAGCATGGTTAAAAACTTTTGTCCAATGACTTCAATCAATTATGTCTATAACAAGTCGTCAATATTTTACATAGTAGAATCTTTAATTGATAAAGATATGACGTCGAGGAATTGTCTGCCTCATAACATATGTATCTGTAACTCTAAATAAATAATATTGTTAATATCATGTTCATTACCTCGTGCATATTCACGTGGTATAAGTAGATCGCTTTCGCCATGCCGCCCGCCGACGCTGCCTTCCTCATCGGCTGAAAGCATAACCAGCTTGTAATAAAATATATTTTGTAACTGTTTTAGCATTTTAAACAATTAAAGTAAAACAAGCTAGACAACAGCAAATAAATAAATTGGTTACAAAAATGCAATTAAATGACAATGGAATAATAAGAAGCCAAAATAAAATTATCAGTTTACACTCTTGATATATTAATATGTAGTAAAATTTATCATTTACCTGTATACTTATAAAATGTTCCTCTAACAACTTGTAAGTGAGCTCCTTGCATTCCTTGTTCACTAACATGGCGTGTTTCTGTATATCATCCTCTTCTATGTACTTCTTTTCTCTTATTAATCTGAAATAGAAAAATAAGTTGTAAGCAACTATATATATGTACTATGTACTAGATTAGGCGTTCCGAACAATCACTGTGTTCAACTGAATTGAACTGCAATCCATTCAAACTGACTTTAGTATGGTCAATATTGACAGCTTGTGGTTGTGTGGGAAGTGGCGCTCTTGATATAAGAACTCGAGTCTAAGTGTAAACCTGGATTTGAATAAAAAATATTAATCAAATAAGTAAAATTATTTGTTGTTCAAGTGAATTAATAGGTTACAACAGTGACGTTTTGGTTGCCATTTTAGTTCAGATTTTGAACAAATGGTTTATATGGACGTTCATGTCTATAGAATATACGTCAGTGGTTGTAAGCTCATATTTATTATGCGATGGAAGCTCAGACTCACACACGCACACACGCACACGCATACTCGTAAAGCTGTCGTACCTGAATATCCTGGCGGCCTTGGAGCCGAGCCGCTCGGTGACGAGGTGGTCGAGCGCGGCGCAGGCGAGCTGCTGACTCGCCACTCGCGCGCGCACGCAGTACTGCCCCCCCGCCGCGTCCCCCGCGCGCCGCACGAACCCGCACCCGCTCTCCTCTGCAGAATATAACGCATGTATCAATATAATAAGAAAATTTCAGCGAATCGGTCGCGTAACTATTGTATTAAGGTCCGTAGACAATTAATGAATGGGCCGTGTTAGGATTTTTTCCTGTGACCTTTAAAGTCCAAATACCCTAAAAAATATTGTAAATTTTACATTTTGTGGCGGGGGTGGAGAAGTAGTGTGGCATATAGCCATGTCATGCCGCCATATATTTCGCCACTGGATAGTGTTAAACAGTCTGATATCTACTCGTACGTACCCAGCACCTTGAGGTACTGGTCGAGGTAGGTGTGCAGCGCGGGTCGGTCGCGGGCGCGCGTGCGCAGTTCGTGCGCGGCGGCGGGCCCGCCCTCGCCCGCCCACGCCGCCGACGACAGGTACATCTGCTCCAGCAGCAGACGCATCAGCTCGCCCGCTACACAACAACAAACAATTGTCAATATTTTGAATGTTAGCATGGCACAAAAAATGTATCACGAATATGACAGACGGGTAGATCTAAGTAAGTTTGGATTATCATTTGTCATATAAGCTATTTTATAAAATATAGTAAGTAACCCTGAAAACGATAGAGTGGAATTTTTATTCTTAAACCCATAAATTCCAATGTTAGATATAACTCTTACCAGTGCACAATGTTTTTTACCCAGGAAATAAATCAGTTTATTTTTCATATTATTGTTTCATGATTTATCACAATATATTATTTTATATATTTTATAACTATAATTATTATAGCCATGTATGTACGATCGAAAATTCTGATAATCAACTTCGCGAGAAATACATTTTTTTTATTGCATATAGTATAATGTGTGATTTGGAAATAAGGATTAGTTACCATTTTCATCAATCCGCCTTGTCATTGCTTTGATCATTATTTCGTCTCTAAAATCTTGATGAAATCTGTCATAATTCACTTTCCAATACACGTCTGAAACATACAATACATACTTTATTTTGTGATATTTTTGTACATATTTTTTTTAATAGTAAACTCTATATTATCTGAACACTTACATATAGTTTTGTATTCAAATATATAATTATTTACCTATTTTTTAAGTTTTTTAAACTTCACACAGCTGGTATTATACATAGTCTCTAATTCACGCCCAGTACGAAAGAACAATGAACTTACTGTCTTTGACATCAGCTAAACTCCCCGAGTTGAACACCTGCATGAGCACCCTGACATCCAAGTCTGGTACTATTGTGGCCACTGGCACAAGTGTAGGCACCTCGCTGCCTTCTTTCAATTCTGCCACAGGGGCCTGTTGTATGTACCCAGCTGTAGCCAGGCTGACAAATGTGTCTTTCAGTTTCACTATGTTTATGTTTTTTTCCTAGAATATACATTGTAATAATAATTATTAACATGATATTGTAATTAGAATGGATTCTTTGGGCATATAACTAAATATTAAATACTAGCTTATACAAATTTATCAGTTACTACATGTACCATAACAAATATCTTAACATTTCAACATCTTGACAAACTTTTGTATTCATAAAGTTATTAAAATTTTGCTTATTGTTGTCTGTCAAATGACTTGTTTTATTTTAAAGTCCTTCTGAATATAAATATCTAAATATTATATTTCTCCAGTGCCTATGACTTACTTTATCATCTTTATATTTAAGAGCAATGGAGACTAGTAGCACAGTAGCTGTGCAACTTCCTTCTTGGAGCAATTCTTCTACTAAAAGCTCTGCTTCTGTTCCATATTTACTTTTCATTTGTAATAAATACCTGAAATAAAAATTACATCTTATTATTTTTACCTTTGAATGACGGAGCAAGCATGCCACTCACCTGATGGTAAGCAATATGATAGATAAACAATAGCAACACCATACAGATCTTTGAATTATAAAGTACTGTGTAACACTTCACCGTACTCGTCACTTTGAGATAAAAAATGTTAACCCTTATAATTATCAGTATTCACTTGCTACAATGTCTTTTAAACCATAACAGAACCATGCAAGCTCATTTCTACTAGTAGTAGAAATAGAGATTGCAGCAATATCTACCCAGACAGCCCCTCGCATACAAAAGACCTACCATCAGTAATATTACCAAATTATAACATGAGCTAACTGCATGCCTAGTGATGAGCATCATCAATGCCCGTAAATAGTGGCAGCTCAAATTTTATCTCAAAGTACAAACCATTGTATGGTACTGCACTGGGCTGGTCATCCTAAGATACCTAAAATCTTACTTACCTTGGATATCTGATGAGTAGCAACACATTATCAGGTAAAAGTTTGTAGTCTGCTATTAAAACATTATTAGATGCCTCAAAACTGGCCAAATCATACTTGAGCAGGGTGCGGAGACATTCTACTACCTGAAATTACAAAAGAGCATTCTTAAGATATGGTATTTTAGTCATACATAAATAGTTCTTTAAACCAATGGTTCCCAAAGTTCTAAATTCTTGACTGTCATTACAAAGGGGCATAATTCCATTAATGACAGATTGTTCACATGAGAATTGTTGATGCAATAACAATGTATTTATCCTAGTTTTATTATTATAGCTTTGGCATCAACTTAAATTATTTTTAATGTTTATTATCATTAGCCATCTGCCTATTGATTGACGTATCGCCATATTTGTTATGGTCTACAGAACTTTCGCTCGTAAGACCGATCCATAATTTGGGAAATGCTGCCTTAACCCTTAAATGACGGAATGAATGGTTTTCTTAACTATTGGATAATGCTATAGCCTATAATTGGCTTGAATTACGTCCAGGGTCACAATTCATAGCGCCGACCTTGATTTGGCGGATGATTATAATCGGTAGCCTACAATAGACTTCATAGACTAACTCAAAATATATCTTTTACAGTAAAACTAGTTCATTCAGATAATAAATATTCTCAAAACAAATAACGTATACGCATTTTGTTATACTTACTTACCTGAGATCTAGGCAACCCTGTGGACTTCACAATCAATCCAATAGGTTTACTTCCATAAGTGAACAAATCGTCACCAACACATTGTACAATTTCACCGAAATACCGATGAAGAATTACCGACACCACTCGGCCAAGTTGATGGGACATTTTTGTATAAAAAACTGATATAGTTGCTATTTTCACATATTTCTAATAATCTTATTAATACTATTTGTAAGCAATAAATGGACGAAAATACTCTATAGCACACAAATATTAGGTTATAAAATATGTGGATTCAATGTTTACAATTTTACAATAATATGTCACGTTCCATTACACGCATGGCTTAAAATAGCTAAATATATAAATAGTTTCAGAAATCATCAATAAATCAAGAAAAACTGCATAAAATTAAAATATACACTAAGGACTTATTTTTATGTATTATAATTATTTTGCAAGTTATAAGTAAAGTTTTATAAATTCTGTGACAAGTGACTTCTCTTAACAATGTTACTAACTTGTTACTATAGAAATTTCCCCCCTTTTGGTGTAAATGATAACGAATAAAGCATCAAATATATTTGAAGATGGATGTGAATCTAAAACGGAATATTAATTCATTAAATTTAATAAATAATAATAAGTTGATTTAAAACTTAGATGATAAAACTATAATATACACCCCGCTAAAAAGTGAAAACATTTATCTGGCACGGTATAAAACCGTATTCACAGGGGATTCCCAGCCATAACAATTCGCATAAAAAGTAATAGATAAAATCTTTCATAAGTATTGATTCTTGGATTATTTTAGAGTTCATATCTACTCGTTTTTGCTATTAAATCGAGTTCTTTATTGAATAGGATACTACTAGTTTTATAAATTGTTTAATAATACCGTGATTGCGTTATATATTTTTTAAATGAAATAACGGGTACAATGATGTGACTTATCTCTTTAAAATAAATTGAAATTCAGCTGTACTGCAATATAAATTATTCGTCCACGAATATTTTCATAATCAATAAATTCAACTAGGGAATTCATTGAAATTATAAATGGAAACACTGTTCCATGTTTGACAAATGTTTTAATTTTTGTATTAGTAATAGTTATTTGTATTTTGTAGATCCGCAAAATTTTTATTTTGTAATTTGTAACTAAGGTTTAGAACTGATAAAATAGTACTATTGGACCTAGAACAATGAATATAGAAAGTGCTGCAATTAATATCCTCAAGCGAGGCGTTGAATTAGACACAAAAAAGAGATACACCGAAGCGCTTGTATGTTACCAAGAAGGACTTCAGATTCTAGTGGATAAGTTAAAAGGTAAAATATACTTTAAATAACATGCTATTTCTTACAAAGTTACTTACATATTGCTATTTACAGGTGCACCAGAAGAATCAACCCGTGCCTATCTAAAAGAAAAAATAGAGGAATACATGAATCGGGCAGAGTTTATAAAAAAGTTGGTGCAAAAACAAAAGGAGGTTGGTCAGTTCCACGAGCAGATTCATATAGAAAATAATTCGACAGGGCACAGCTATAAGACATTGTTTGGCAGGTTTTTGGATGAGGATGTTGAGTTTGTTATTGTTGAAGATCCATATATAAGAAGTTTTCATCAGGTGAGATGATTTTTATTTTTTAGGGGAGTAGTTTTTTAGTAGGGCCTAGTATGAATTAAAACTAGTAATAAAATGTAGAAACTTTTATTATGAGTTATATTTCTATATGAGGAACTTGACTTCAAGTCAAGCACTAACCAGTACAAGCATTTTTGCTTTGCTTGGCAATATGAAACTTTTACAGTAGAAGTATCATGTCTCATGCTATGCTTTGTGATTCATAGTGCGCAGTAGTTTGACTATTATTTATGTACTTGTGTTTAGTGTTGATAAGCAATATGTCATATTATTGCATTCTATAAAATAAGCAAAGTATCATAGTGACATGTAAATAATCAAATTTGTTAATAAATCTAACAAGACATCTTGCATTTTTTTTTTCTATATTAGTATGCTGGCTTTTATTTTGTTTAAATAAATAAGCATATTTTCTCCAGAACTAATAAACATAAACAGTCTTACTTATAAACTTGTCAAAAACATCACCGGTTCCTAGTTTAAACCTTATTAAGATGGAGGGTTTTGACTAAAAGCTGATTCAGTAAATTTGTGTTTTAACTAAGCATAGCTTTGTGAATGTTTTATAAGACTGAAGATTTACAATAGATGATGTTATTTGAATATATGTTTTTTTTTGTTTCAGTGTCAAAATTTCCTCAGACTATGTGAGTTGTTAGTGAGATCTTGTCCAAATTTAAAACATGTAGAACTAGTAACATCAAGGGATTCTAAATCAGAGAGTGAGCAGAAAGAAAGGTACAGGGATTTAGCCAATGATCTGAGGAGATACAATGTACAACTCAATGCAAAGTTCTCCGACACACTTCACGATAGACAAATTATGTAAGTTTCTGTAATAATTTTATCAAGTTTTGTATACAAAGTCATGTACCTATAAGATTATGTTTATAGCTTTACTGGTCTAAAAGACCTATCCTAGAATATAAAGTACCACAGTGTGCTTTTTTTAATAAAAAATAGCCTATATTATGATATTGTAAGCCATTTTTTATCTTTGCTTATTGTCATCAAAATCCTTAACGGTTTAGGTGATAACTTACAACTATTTACTCAAACATCTTCACAAACTTTCGTATTTATAATATTAGTAAACTAAGAAATAAAATTTTAACTGCTCCACAATTTAATATTGGAACAATTTCTTTTCAGATTAAGTTCCGGTTGGATTATAAAAATTGGGAGAGGTCTTGACTTTTATAAAGCTCCCGAGAACAAATTCTGCCTGGGGGTTTATGACTTGGACTTGAGGCCTTGTCATGAGACGACTGTAGATATTGTGCATTCAAAGAATGTAAAACAATCATATGGATGATGTTTTAGGTTTAAATGCAAATTATAGGATGGACAATTTTGTGAGCTGTGGCTGTGTTAAGTATAGTCTTTGATTTATAGCTGTTTTTAATAAACAATCGCAATCTCAACCTTCAAACTGATTCCGAGAATGCGTATATAAAAATAATTTGTTAGAATGTTAAAAAAAAAATTGTTCTTATTCAGGTCCATTTTTGTGATAGATCGAGAAAATGGATTGGGATTGTTTATTGAAAGTGGCAGTTAGTATGAAATGTTAAGTTACTTTTAAGTGTTTTGATACTATTTGTATTGTCATGGAAGTTACTTAAAACAACCAAGAGATTTGTTTTGTTATTCAATCAAGTTAATGAGAGTTTGTTGTGTAGGTAGGTGTATGTAATAATATATCTGATTTTGTATTATATGCAAAAAAATGTTTTGATATTTTTTCTATAATTATAATTGAATAAATTGTTAAATAAAATCATATGTAATAACGATATTTCATATTTTTCTGCTGTAATTGCAATCATATTCACAAATTTTGTTTTAAAACCATAAAAAGCACATTTTAAGTAAATAATAATTAACGGCTGTCATCAAACTTTGCAAAAACAAAATTATTACACCAAATATAATTATAAAGAATATGTAGGTAGATATTTCGAGGCAGAACCCTTCTGCAATGATTTCTTATAATTTCTTATAAAATGTTATTGAATATAAAATGATTAAAAGTAATTGTGATTAATTCTCTAAGGGATAAAAAAAGTCGGATTCATTTTGTTATATACTTTATTTGAAACGATAACAATGTCGCGAGCTGTATGCACATTCCATACATGATATCTACAAATATTTTCAATATATTGTATGTACTTATTACTACGTACATATAGTTAGTGGTGGTATTCATTGTGTACAATATGGACCAATACAAATTGGATAAAACTTGAAATTAACTTAAGTAGTTTATTGAATGTTATTTTTACTAATTTATAAAATTTTCATGAAATATTCAGAACAAAATTGTTTTTTATTTATAAAAAGATGTTTTTACTTCTGCAGTGGCCAAGGTTAGCCCGGGTTTAAAAATATTAAGGTTACCTATATTATTTCATTAAAAATCTATTTCGATACATTAAATAGTTTTTATTACACTTTATAAGTCAATGGTTCCGCTATAGTACTTAAGATATTTCGAGAATAATTCATTGTATAGATTTACTTAAAACAATAACTTAAAATATTCCATCTTTGATCACCATTCGTATACAATTGACACGCCTATCATTTCTCAAAACCATTAGAACTAGAACTAAAGAAATTAAGACTAGCAAATAGTAATTCCTTCGTAGTATGGCCACTGACAAATAGACATAAGACATAAAGTTAACATATTAAGTAGAAATATTAAACTTATAGCCAAACCAGGAAAATAAAAAAAATCTTGTGGCGCCATATTTTTTTTTAAACCTTTGTCGGTACAATTAGTTCCATACATTTGTCGTAGCGAGGTTCCTTATTCCCCTAGTAAGGCTATACATGAACATTGTTAATCAGTGTTTAATTAATCACTGTTTTGTCACTTTTTAGAGAAAGAGACAAAGCACTGATTAATTAAAACAATCATAAGGCTCTTAAATAATAGATTAACTTATTTACAAATCTGAATAGTACAACGAGCGTAATGCTATGTGTAAGCTATACATACAATAAGTGGAATTTGCGTAAAATATTTTATATACAACACTTGAATGAAAAGTGGAATGTATGGCAGTATAAGCATGAAGTCTTTCATTTGTCAAGTACATTTTTTCCGAGACAAAGTGATTATTGTATTATGTATTTCATGTCATAGCATAGAAGTATTATCCATTAACAAATTAAAATTCAAGAAGCTTAAAATATATGAAGCAATGTCTAGGGTGTAACTACCGCCGTATCGACCGTGTTAGTTATACGGGGCCCCCGAGCGTTAGAGGTCCCTCAAGAGGGTGACAGCCCTAAAAGTTTGCACTGTCCTGAAGAGTCCCAACAAATTCATATATAGGGTCCCTTTATGGTAAGCCACACCACTGACTAAAGTCTCAATTTCAGTCTCCAATTTGATAAATTTACCCCACCTATAAACATACATAATCAGTGTTTAACTAATCACTGATTAAAATGTTTCTTTGCCCAATTTTTATTTAAAATTATGTCATTAAAATTACAAAGTTTATACTGTATATTGTCAATTTAAACATAGCTCTCCTGCTTGGCCGAGAAGAGCATCAAAGATTCCATTAAATGCGGTCGGATCATATCTTCGACGTCTTTTTGGTATTCGTCGAAAGCTTCGGGTATGTGTTTGTAGATGGTTCGCAACGCTTTGAGGCAGTGTATGAGCGTTTGGTCCGGGTTGTGTTCGAGATGCGGCCGGGTTCGCTGCACCCTAACCAGCCGGGTAAGGTGCGGAACTCCTTCGAGCTGGACTATCTGTTGGGCGACATCGGGTATAACCGATAACCTAGGAAGGAAAATATAATTTATAAATTTAAGTTCCATTCCATTTTGCATAATTGCTATAAAATTATGTGAAATTATCATTATTTATTTAGTAAATTTTTTCTATTATTTTATTAACAGATGGCGTTATAATCGTTTTTTTTAATGAGAACATCAATTAAGGCAATATATTACAACGCCATCTATCAATCAAGATAAAATATGTTTTATCTTTAGTACAACACATTGTCAATTAGAAATTTTATTCAAATTCGTATAGGTTATTGTTTATTGGTATAGTTTATTCGTACATTAACATCTGAAGAAATTGAAGATATTTTTAGCTAAAAATCGTTAGTAGTTACCTAGATATAGCGTCGGTGGCGTGGCAGTGCAGCCGCGCCTGCGCCCGCAGCTCGGCGTGTCGCGGCGCGTGCGCGGGCGCGCTGCGCGTGAAGCACACCAGCGCCGCCACCACCGCGCCCAGCCGCGACAGCTGCAGCACGCAGCGCGGGATGCGGCATAACGACGCTAGTAGGGACGCTGTTTGTTCCTACACATGGAGAACATCAAAATATAAACATTACGATTCTTAGCTATTTATTATTTAAGTATTGAACCTTATCTAAACATGAAATATATGGGGACGGAAATAGATTGTTTTTTTGTACAAATTAACAAAAGGCGAGTATTCTACTTATACGTAGGTAATGTTATGATTTTACGTTTCATAATTGACTGCATGTCATATGAAATACACGGTCGACTGCAAAAAAGTACGTACTTGCAAAAACACGGAGATATGAGGCCCTCGACGTTTCACGGCATCCAGCAACCGTTCCACAGTGCGGTGCTTGGTGATGACCTCCACGATATCCGAGTCATTAGCCACATCTTCCTCTCGTCTCTCCAATTCCAGCTCCCGCACCAAATTCACCAAACAGGCAGTACATAATAGAAGTAACTGGCAACATTCCGTTCGAGATAGTATTCCTGTAAGAAAATAACTAGTTGATCTACTTGTCAACAGATGTCGCTATTATATTCGTAAGCTTTATACAATTCTTTTTCGTTAAGGCGATACCTCAAGGTCCATTTTCATACATTTTGTTTCGGCTTTAATCTGGGTAACTAAACAAGTATTGGCAAGTAAAGAATTTAAATTCACGTCTAGTTAGTGATTAGTTCTCGCAGTTGAAGAAAAACGTAAAATAATTAATAATCATGGATATTTCGGCCTTTAAAATTTAATATGACGAAATTTTAAAGGCAGAAATATCCATGATTATTAATTATTTTTACGTTTTTCTTCAACTGCGAGAACTAATCACTAACTAGACGTGAATTTAAATTCTTTACTTGCCAATACTTGTTTAGTTACCCAGATTAAAGCCGAAACAAAATGTATGAAAATGGACCTTGAGCTACCACCTTAAGAACAATACATATTCACATTATGAAATTGAAATATAATTGGTGAAATAAGGATTACATTTCTGCCAAATACTTTCATTATAGTCATAGCTCATCTTAATGTCATTTGAACATGGTTCGAATTGTTACACTCCTTTCTAGTTAATTGGAAACATTTCTAAAACGAAATACTTATTCACGATAGTTGAAGAACTCACCCGTAATTTTATCGACGATATTGTCCAGATATAGATGCATTTGCGTGAGATCGTAATGTCCTCGCAGCCACGGAGCCGTGATCTGAGTGAGCACGGTGATCGCCTCCCGCATCTGCGGCTCGGGGTTCGACTCGTCTGATAAAATGTCCGATATGATCTCGATACCGCCACCCTGAAGTAAGATCAAAAGACTATTAATTTTGTGTTGATTAAAATAGTTCTTTTAGCTAAAATATCAGTAAATCATATGTCGTTTTGTTTAATTTACTTCGTGTTATGGCAATACATACAAGTATATTATCTAAGAACTTTTTTGCAGCGTATTACGCGTTATTATTTAACTTGAATTAATATTTTGTAGTATATAGTGAAAGATTTTTTTGTATCCTCTATAGTAATTTAGAATTACCTTATAATAAACAATCTTTAAAATTTCACGTCCATGGAATGTTATTAGTGTCGATTATGTCAAGTCGGAGTGATGAAGAAAAATCGATTTAATTTCTCATCGGAAATCGACCATCAAGACATAATTACACATTTGAATACTTCATGCGATAGTTGCAAACTGTACATTTTGCAAACAGGTCTGGCTCGATACGCTAGTTAAAGATAGTAATCAATCGATTATAGAATATTCAGTTACACGCTCCGACATAATCGATTATACAGCTTATTACGTCTACTTTGCAAACTACAATTTTAAATATGGAAGTCAGAGCTAAGAATCCAAAAAAATCTTATCATTGATTTTTAAACTGTTAACATACCAAATTCTTATATCAATTAGACAATCGTCATTTTTTTAATATAAATAATAAAAAAAGTGTCATATAGATAAATTATTGAAAAATTGTAACAAATAAAACTTACCTCTTCAAACTGCTTAACAGCGTCTCCGGTAACGCACACCGTAGCTAGAGCGCGTAAAGACAATGCTTTTATGGAACTCTTGTTGCTCTCAATAATTGCTGTTAATAACGCCCTCGGCACACCACAGTCCACAAACGGAAGCTCGGTTATACTCTTCATGATCTTAACGCATTCCTCGTGGAGTGAGCCTTCTGTATTGTCACTTAGCATTGCCAAGTGCCCGATAGATGTTAAAGTGCTTTTTAGTATCATGTCTGATGGCGGTTCTTCTATTATGGAGACTAGTGTCTGAAAGAAAATAATTTATGAGCGATAAGCGTTGTTATTGTTTTTTTAAATCAGTTATGTGGAGCGACACTCCTAGCGACTATTTCTTTACAAAGAAATAGTCTTTCGATGCTAAGAGTATTTATTGCATTGTAAGCAAGTAATTAAAATATTCCTTAAAAGGGTCTAGTTATATACCTTCATCTGCTGCACAAGCACAGCTTTCGTAGTCTCCAAGAAGATTCCTATCAGTGTGTCGAGATGCTTTTGCACGAGATTCCATTCGGTATTGCTCTCATTCAACTCAATCTTCACATCTTCGCCTATATCTATCAATTTCTGTAGATACATTTGCAGTGACTTCTTAATTTTATCCCATCGTTCTGGTGTTTCACCAGGAGGCTTGGTGTTTAACGTTATGCTATGTGCCAATACAAACTCATTTATATTCGCAACCAGCAAACATATTTGCTCCTCGCACGATTTGTTAGCTTCAATTTGCCTGCAATTACAAGTGTTATGTAGATTAGATGTATCGCAAAAACGGATCGTGCAAAACATAATGTTCCTGTTTCCTAGGTGTTGAGTAGCATTATATTTCTATATATGGAACGATGAAATGCTGTACCATGTAACGGATTAATAAATTATTGTAGGCTATAAAACAGTGGCGTAATAGACTTTGATGTTGCTCAGAAAGTTTAAATCAAATTAAATTTGGTTCCGTGTGTTATAAATTAACGTTTTGTAACATCACTTTCAAATCTACTTAACTATCATGCATTAATCTTAATAAATAAGTAATTAATGTTTATGAATAACAGAGATGTCGTACCTTAGCACATCACTGTAGTGATGGACGATAATCTGGCCGTGCGTTTGCACTTTTTTGATGTTGCCAGTGATTGTAGCAGAACTGGCTGATACCAAAGCCTTCATCTCCGCTCCCAAAGGCTTGCTCTGCAAGGTTGTCATACATTCGTTTTCACACGAACCAATTAAGTCACACAGCCAGTACTGAACTGGCTCTGGTTTCCTTTCACAAAGACGTTCCAATAACGTTTGGTCAATACTTCTTTCTCTATATAGTATCTCGTTCTGGTTGTTTAAAACCACACTGAAAATAATTTATGCATAGTAAACAACAATGTCGTAATTAATTATGGATACTGATCTCTGCTGAATGCAGTCTGAGAAGTTGTTAACATTAATATTGAACCGGTAAATGCCTATTTAACCTTCAATTATTTGTAATCTACTTACCCACTGTTGAAATCAGTCAATATTGATTTGCGTAAACTTTTTCTGTTACTTTTTCTTCCATTCATAAACTCATCAGGGGCTAACATTTTGGGAGTTGAGGTGCAGGCTAAATTTAATTGTATGTCTACAAAGTTTAATTCGTCATCTTTTAATTTCTCTCTTTTAGAATCGTGGGTTAGATCTTCGTCATTTTTAGAATCTGTTTCGTATGGTGTTTTTTGTTTGTCCTGGAATTGTGGGGGAGGTGTGACCCTTCTATTTTGTAGATAACTGAGATCTTCTTCGGGTTGGTCTTTTGCCCTTAAATTTAAATCGCTTTCAGTAGCGACAAGTCTTTCGTTGTAGTGAGGAATAAGTAATTCTTTTTCTGGATAACCGACTATGACCCAGTTATTATGTTCACTAGTTCTAGGTAATCCTAATGATGGAACTCTACTACCGTTTAAAGTTCCCCCAGCTAGGGAGTCTGCAACTCCGGGTTTTTCTTTTTTTGATGGAAATATCCTGAATAATTCTTTAGTTCTATCACACTTCGTGGCCATTCGTTGTTTTGCTTTTGGTCCTGCTTTTTTAGTTGGTTTCAAATGCAGGCTGTCCATAATATTCTTTGCAAGGAGAGCTTTGGTTGGTTTATGTATGTATTCTTTGTCATATTGTGTATCTTCAGAGATTGTGTCTTCATGAATATATCCTAAAGAATGATGTCCATCTTGAATGTCTAGTATTTGTTGGTCTAAGCGTTGAGCTTCAAAATTAAGAGATTTATTTAACCTGTTTCTTTCAAATTTCGGTGTTGTAGTAATGGGTAAGGTGTATTCGTTTGATATGCTGCGATTGTATTCTGTTTTGTAAGATTTTTCGGTAGGTATATAAGAAACATTCGAAATAGGCGTGCGATTTCTGGGCTGGTTATTAACTGCAATCTCATTGTGATCAGCCAATTTAATGTATTCTAAACTTTCATCAGACTTATTTTTACTAGTTTCTAAATCTTTAACTTTTGCTACTTTAATAACTTTGGTGCTATCGTTCTCAGCGTTAGATATAAACGTTTTCTTAACCGGGTATTTCTTAGATGGACTTATAATATTTATATTTTTAACTGGTACTTCTTTGGTATCTTTTTGTATTGCACTTTGACTTTGAGTGTTATCTTTATTAATCGTAGCATTATTTTTGTGTACATTATGATTTATTTTACTGTCGTTCTTGACGTTCGATTGTTTAATATTTATATTTTTCGAGGGTGAATTATTCGATTTTCCTTTATTTATGTTCTCGTTATTAAAGTTTTTCGGATTAATATATTTTTGCTCTGATTTGTTTGCGTCGTCGACATCTTTGTCTTTTAATAACTCCATATGTTCTTCATCGTGATGAATTTCGTAGTATTTTTGTAAATCGTATGGCGTCTGTATTACACTACTACTTCGAAGTCGAGGTTTCGGCGTCGGAATCTCTGCATGATCCGGTGTTTTGGGGTTATCAACAACATCTTTATTCTCCGGCGAGTTTTGTAAATTCGAAACATGTTTCACCGTAATATTTTCGTTATTGTTCGAATCGCTGCTGCTGGATGACTTATCTTTTGATTCATTGTTTTCTGGCTGATAGTATTGCGAGGGAGGCGGGGAGCTATCGGAGTCGGAGAATCCGGAATCTTGGCTTTTGTGACTGCCGGGGCTGCCGTGTCTCAAGGGCCATTGATTTATCTGCACATTATGTTGCGCAATATTATCAGCGCTATTGTTCCTTTGTTGGTCGGGCTGGTTGGCAATCCAGTGTGGCAATTGAGGCTCCCAGTCTGGCTCGTCTCTGCCGCGATTGTTTCGGTTCCACTCCGCGTGAGGGGCCACTGGACTGCCGATGTTCGGAGGTGAATCACCCCACCACACTTTACTGCGCGTGCGTTGGAAATTCGACATCCTAGAAACAAAAAAAAAACCTCATTATTCGTGAGAACTTAAGGTGACGAACTTAATGAAGGATGACGTCATTGCTAAGTTTATAAAGACAGTATTTAGGCGTGTGCCTCCCGACGCGTGACGGCCGGCTCTGCAGAGTCAAATTATCTTGTTGTCTTTTTGTTTGATAGTCATGGGAATTTGTTACGTTGATCGCATATACACAATCAAATACAAAAACGTGTGTGTAAAGTCCAAATTGAGAGCCGCGAGCGCGCGTCCCTTATATACACTAGTAATAATAATTGCTTATGTCGAAGGTCTCGGCTAAAGGACCGGGCAGATGTTTAAAACCGTTGCATGCGCTATTGTGCACGCGGGTATTGTACGACGACCGTGATTTGGACACCCTTTCCTATTTGCTGGTCCGTTAAGAAGGTAACTAGCTGTTTACGCAAATAAATATTACTGTTATTTTCTAGAAATTTGATAACATCGTGTGAGGATACCAGAGTTATTTGAGTAATTAAAAAATTGCATGCTTATAGTATTATCTGATGTTAAGATAAAATGAATTATTAAGATAATGTTTCAAATTATTGAACAAGAATGCCGCCTTAATTTATATAAAAAATTTTTTTTTTTTCTCTGAAAGGTCTCCGAGTCTCGAATTATTTTATTTATCTTATAACATTTTTACGTCCAAGTGTAACCTCTTTTTGTAAGGTACAAATAGTACAGGGCTTAATTAGTATGGATACATGCGGTCACAGACATTCATTTATGCGGAAGTGTTGAAGGTCCGAGACAGCCATCAATCAAAATATATAAAAAGAAAGCTTACGTCCAACTCCGAGATATCCCACTAAGGTAATCATTGAAGACATGCGTCATATAAATTCTAATGCATTTCATCGTATCGACATTGTGGAATGGAAATATGATGGCGTGGATATTAGTTGTAAATGCTGTTATCTATGATTGTATGAGCTTGTGTGGGGTTCTGATTGTCTCTACTAATATTACAAAAAAGTAGTGTACAAATTTGTAGGCAAGGCATAATATTCGGAACAACTATTATAAAAACTTTAGTAATACAATCTAGTTTTATGTTTGTATATTTTATACTTTTTGTTGGTCATCTGTTTTGCGTCTTAATTTAATGAATGAATAAAATATAAAATTACTTTTCCAATTCCGCTTTTTTTCACCAATAGGAAATTCCATTACCTTCGGACGCTACTGGCTACTTCTACCTCTTCTTTAAAGGTATAGTCACCGATAGATCTAATGTATTGACGTTTTTTGCGTAAATGTAAAAGATTGCGTGTTATTTAGTATGCAGGTCAGGTAATTTACCTCAGGGAGCTCAGGATTGCAAGTATCCGTTTCGAATGTTGCTTAATTTAACCGCGAGATCAGTAAATGTAATAAATATATGATGCTCGAAGGAGGTTAATGCCTTTAGTAGAAGCGGTTTAGTTTTTACATAACATTATTATTGCAGAAGTTGAGTTAACTAACAGGTAAGTCACTTAATAATAAATAATATATAATGTACCATCACAACGTCGCAGAAATTAAAACTTTGTAAGACAGAACGAAGAATAGAGAGACGGCAACTTTTTAGCCTCCAGCTACCTGACCGTAATCCGTATAACACCAGCATTTCTATGAGACAAACCAATGTAGCTCTTCTGACACGAATTTATCAACTACTAATACTATTTATGACCAATTTTATTTCTTTTGCTTAAGGATGTAGGATTCTTCCAAGCCCATCAAAGCATGACCAACATAGACGCGAGACATTAAAGTCGGTCAACACGGCTTGCGGTCTATGAGTCAATTACCCAAGTTGATTCACTCAATGTAACAAAACAATTATCAGTTATGAGCGGTGCCGTATCATCGATAACTTATATCTTTAACTTCATTGTTTGTATTTTTTATCCATACCAACTACCGATTGTCAATGACAAAATGGAATTTATATTTGATACAAGAAATTGCTAATGTAGAATTCAAGAATGGATCTTATTCTTACCAGTCTGTAGTTCTTATTAGGTTCTAGTGGTCTTTGGGAGAGAATAATGACTCACTCTTAACTTACATGCTTATTTACCTACGTTTTGTGATAAAAATCATGTTTATGCTAATTTCCTTTCATTTAGATGTAGTTGTAATGCCTTCACATACATAGATTTGTTAGATGAAACTAACAGAAGAAAACGAAAAGTAAGAAAACGAAATACATATAATCGGTGGATGAAACTAACTAGCAGTGTCCTGAATTAACATTTAAACTTATCCACATCACTGAGACGTTGTGAAACACTGTTTAGTGGTAATTTGTACTAACGATTACTAATTATGTGGCCGTTTGAAATGTACGTGAACATTTAAATGGACATCGTCTTTTTGTAACTAATTGTGATGTCGATTTGGGTTTTTATTTGCATTTTATCTCCTCCCCATAATATTTCTTAGTTTTCTATCCATTAATTATTACTGAAGTTTTGCTAAGATTATAGTAAACCTGAATGGAAATGAATTACGTATTGTTTGGTATTTCACTGCTTTCGCCATCCTGAGACATGAGATGTTAAGTCTCATGTCCAGTAGTTACACTAGCTACAATGTTCTCCAAACTGGAGCACAATAGTGACTACACACTACCGCTTGGCGGCAGAAATAGACATTGTGGTGGTACCTACCCAGGCGGACCCTCACATATGAGAGACCTGCCACCATTAGATGGGATTTAATATATAGAATTTAAGTAAAGTGTGAATATATTAAAAAACCGCAGCTCCGTTAGTATAGGAACAATATCTTTGATCAAAAAACTGACTTATTAACTGTTTTACCGTCATTCCCAGTCAAATGGAGTTGTAGAAACATTTTAATATTAAACATCGGTGCACGACTTGGTATCAGTATGGACGTTGTGCGAACAAACGATTTATATTGTGGAATAACGTTTTTCTTAGAAAACCGCCGTCGAGTGCGTTTGCGCATTTCTATATTATTCAAATATACCCACATCGTCACTGCATGCGGGGTAACGATGTTTTAGGCTTTGACGTATCAGTTTTGTTCGTTATTATTTATTTATAGTTCATGTGTAACAGTTTGATGAATTTTTGAGTTGTTATATCATTATACTTTATTTTTTAATGTAGTGTAAAAAAAACTGTTTATCGGTACAAATAAAGACAAAAGGCAATAAAAGTTTGTAAAAAAAAAAAACAATAGGTCAACAAACAAAATTTTTTTTCACTGTAATGGAGGCCACAAAAAATGGCCATCGACAATAAATGCGCATCTCAGTGCTCGCAATTACTATGCCCTACATTTTTTTACTTCATTTCAATATTTTACCGTTGCAAAACAGCCTATATTAGTATTCGTTAGCATTTGCTGCTGGATACGTTCGCGCGAGAATTCACAAAAGAAAACGTTATATCGGGATGAAAGTAACCTATTAAACCTATTGTAGGTCTGTGTGACAAAATGCATCCATTTAAAGATATCCGGTTGACAAATATTCTAATCCTTCACAAAATTATATACTTGATCAGTAGAATAATAAAGTAGGGCCATTGCATATATTCCTGAAAACATACACAATTAAATTGTATAATAGTATGACGGACAAAAATTGCATGTATTTATTTGTTATCATATGCAAATAGCTTGTATCAAGCGGCGACCTTAAATTTGCAAGCAATTAATGTTTCGGATATGCACAAGTACTTGAAATTAAATAAAACGGGTGACATTGTGAAACTCGTTCATTAATAAGGTCACTTGAAATTGAGTTGCTATTCGTCAGGATATCTGCTAACGGGGATGTAACAAAATATTATATTAAGGGACAGAATAAAGTTCGAAGCGTTATTTCAAATAGTACAATAAACTACGCATACCAGTAATAATTATTATAGAGTTAGGTTAGGTTAGGTTGGCATAAAAAATATTCATATAACTCATAAAAAAAATGATCTCTTATCAATATCCCGTCGTAAGTTTATCGAAATAGATTCTCGCTGTAATCTACATATGATATCGTTAAAATAAGCAATATTCGGAACCTTCGCCATTATCTGTTACCTTCAGTACAAGATAGCCCTTGTCAACTTCCTTTACTCTCTGCCGGTACTTACACTGTACGACACGCTTCGATGGAAACAATGCTATCCGTCCAATGTATTTGACTTTGAATTTTCAGTTGATTGAACTTGAATTAATGGACAAAGTGGATGATACGTCCTCGGCTTTAAAAGAATGGCTTCAAGTTTATAATAACGCAGAAACCATTGCATGGATTTCGACGAAATTGTACATAAATATACCATAATAGGTATGTATAATTATTATAACTTGATTTATGCTACTTTTATCCTGGAATACTACACAGTAAGTCTATTCGAAGTCGTAGTTTATTCGAAGAAATGTTTACGCGAACGGAATGACGAGCAACATTTATTAAACAATCTACTATGTTTCAAAACATTTAATTTGTGTTCTAAACTATTGTTAACATCAAGTCAAATAGAGCATAAATCAGTCTTAAAAGGCGGGAAATTGCTATGCATCAATCCAGAATCGATAATAGCGCGTAATCGTGAAAATTACGACGCTTCATCGACTAATTTAATTTAGCAAATAGTTTTAAGAAACAGAAACGCAATGTTAAGGCGAAAGCATTGAATTATGCGGATAGCACATTTGCAACGGTCCATTACGTACGGATAAATAGTTTACAGATTAGAAAAATATTTTTTATCTGTGCCTTTTAAGAAACGTCAATTTTACAAGAAAAAAATGTGAACAAAAAATATTAAATTCAATTAGGTTACGCGAGCACTTTGTAGTGAAATGTGCATTCAATGTTATGCTCCAATAAGAAACAACAGGAAATATGTATAATAATTATACACGCTTAACTCTCGTTATGCGATATATCTCTCAGATTATTAATTGTTTACACTTTGTTAAAACAGCGGCAGTTTCCAACTTTAGTTGTTTCATAATGATTTCTTATGTTTACGCGAATGTTAGACATTGAAATTAAACTAATTTTCGGATTCTATCGCGGTGCTGGTATTTTATTTTCTCCCGACGTTTCGAAGACTTTACAGCCTTCATGGTCACGGGGGGGACTGAGGTGTTGTTCATCCGTAAAGTCAAAGTTACAATATCTACCTACATTTTACAATTATACAACTTTTTTAAATTTTTTTAAAATTTTAGCTGTTGGTGGTCCGATCTACGCAGAATGAGCTCACAGTGTCTTGAAGTCTGGCAGCCGGTCTTTTGGGTTCCGATTTAATTAAATGTAGAACTGGATCCCAGGCTTGTGCAAGCTTCCAACCATCTTCCCTATTGAAATTAGGATGTTTTTAATTTCAATAGCCTCGCGAATCATCCTAGGCAGGAATCGGTGTTCTTTGGCGAGGATTTGTGGCTTGTCTAGTCGCAGATAATGATTGGCGCCTCCCTCAGAGTGTTCAGCGACTGCAGACTTCGTCGAGCGTCGGTGTTTCACGTCAGCTATATGTTCTTTTACGCGGGTCCCTATATTTCTTTTTGTTTGCCCGATATAAGAGAGGCCACAGTTGCAATCTATTTTGTATACTCCCGGTTCTTGTAGAGGTATGTGACACTTGACAGGTGGTAAAATTGACTAATCTTCTTAGGCGGCTTAAAATAAGTTTTTATGGAAGCACGCTTCAGGATGTAGCCAATCTTGTCGGTGACTCCTCTTACATATGGTAATACAACCGGAACACGTTCAACTGTGGCTGGTTTCACTCGGTTTCTGTGACGGCGGCGTGGAATTTGGAGCTTGTTGTCTCGCAGTACTTGCTTGACATGTTGCAGCTCAGCGGCCAGGTGTTTCTCGTCACAGATTCCTTGTGCTCTCTGAAACAAAGATTTGCCCACGGTAGCTAACTGTTTTGGGTGGTGATGAGATTCACCGTTCAGATATTTATCAGTATGGGTCTGTTTCCGATATACAGTATGACTTAAGGTCTGATTAGGATTACGGATGATTAAAACATCTAAGAAAGCAAGAGATTTATTGTGTTCTAACTCCATAGTAAATTGGATTTTATTGTTGATGGAGTTAAGGTGATTTAAAAATGCAGTTACTTTATCAGATGGTAAAATTATTTGGATGGTATAATTAAAATCTGAAATTCATGTCATAAAAATCATCTGAGTTGTGTTTTGGAATAGTTACCCAAAATTTAATCACATGATAGGTTTTTTTACCAAGAATGCAACCGATTAGTAAATTCTATTTATGTAATGTTTGAAAGCAACACCCTTCACGAAGACGATGTGAGAAATTAAATTGCAATAAACGTCATTTCTGGTCATAATTAATAGTCGAGATGCTGCAACATTGCTCACGGCAAAATGTTAATCCTTTCCTTGGTAGATTCATATATACCTTCCATGACTTTCAAATATCACGCTTCATTTGTAACGAACGGTCTACCATCAGTAGTGAATGTAAATGATGCTCCTTACTTACACAATTTGCTTATAAGTAACTTAGTTTATACGGCATACATATATGAGGTGTAATCATTTATGTAAATCTAAGTTTTGCTTGTAACTCGCACGAAACCTCTCACGAAGAAAACACACAGCTTTTACAAAATAAAAAGGAATTTATCTACATATAATAATTATTAATGACGTATTTACTTGTTATAAATCCAGGACTTGGGCTATTTGTGTGACAAATTTTATGGTTATTTCTGCAACGGTTTTAGCGTTTACATCAAACAAACATCTTCACTAACCTTGGAATTTGAAGATATAAGTGTTATTAATACTTAGATAAGGAACCACATTTGTGCGTTTGTAAAAATATGAAGAGATCGTATTTTTCGCATTATAAAACTTGATCAAGTAATAAATATACAAGTTATAAATTTAACTTATCATATGGCAGACCTTTCAAAACAATTATCTATTACAATTCGCACCAACGTCCGCCCGTCAAACCAATAAAGTCGCGGTGTGTGCGTGCACCTGGCATAACGGTCGCGTGTCATCTGCTCGTCCCATACGCCACGGTTGGCTGTACGGCACGCGTTCTGTGCTCTATCGAAAAATATTTGAAAATGGAATGCTTTTTATTGGATATAAAATTACATCAGCATTTTTTGTAGGCTTTTGTAATTGATATTATGCACTTGGGTTCGAAAAATAACTACATGTCTATTTTCACAATAGATCAAGCGCTTTTGTTATGTAGTCAACTTTAATTGAAATTTATTTATGAATTGTATAAAAGGATTAATAAAAATCATATGAGTGCGATGTATTAGTATGATTTTTAGTGTCCATACGCTTTATTATTTCATATTGATATGTAAGTATATTAGATAGTCAGTATATATTTTTATAAGTAAATGTATAAAGCGCCTTAAGAATCAATTCAATTTATTGTATATAATCATAATAAAAATATCCCTATTCGGATATGTCACTTGTATTTAAATCTGTTCGGATGTAAGACTTTCCTTTGCCGGCAATGTCAATAAAAAACCGTTACAGTTCACACGAGCGATCGATTTAGATTCCACTAAGAACATTCAAAATGATCCCCGAAAATAGGGAAAATGAACCTTGTGACTTACACTTAGGGGTGATTTAACTAGCAGTAATGTAACAGTGTGTAGTGATTTGATCTCTATGGTTACGACCAGGTGTAAAGTTCCACATTTTTTCTGCGTACGCGACCGAGGCGAGGCTTCCCCAAGGTTAGGGTCGATTTTAGCGTCGAATATACAGGATGGGTGCAGTTGCATTTTTCTTTTTAACTTTAAGGATATTTTACTTATGAAGTATAAGGTATCATGAAACTTTAACATATTAATTTAAAAAAGGAATGGTTAAGACTGAATTGATAATTTATATAAATCTTTAAAACATATGTATATTGTTAATATACATAAATTTAAAGTGTTAAATGTTTAGAACCCAAACATTTAATTCTCACAATTTGTTTAAATAAAATCGTCAAGGTGAGAATAATATGAATCGTGGTGTAAATTATTTTATATAAGTATGTCATGGGTCACAAGTTCATTATAATAGTATTAAGTGCATTTCTTATCAGCATTGGCATAAAGAATTAAAATTACTCGATATTTGTTACAGTAACTTGTAATTATTCTAAATTATCTTGAAGAATCAACGGTTTTCATTTGACAAATGGTTTTAATCGTATTTATACTAAGACACGCAATAATGCGAGATTTTCAATACAATTTAATTATCCGTTATAATTATTACATTATAAGGAAATTGATATAGATCTGCTTTGTCAATGTACTACAAAAAAAAATTATAATTAAAGTAACCGGTAATGTGTAATAACTAAATGTCAATTTGTTCACGTGGTAAATACATGCGTAAGTCTATAAGAATTCGGACATAGCTACAGTGTATTGTCGAGTTACCATCCGTCATAGTTTCTCGGAATTATATAGGGTTTCTGTTAAGATAATGAGTACATCCAGTAGTTATATCATTATGTCAAGAATAAATAAAACTGATACATTCTTGCACAATAGTTAGGAATGTATATCTAGCGATACTTTTATGTTAATAAATTACTTCATACAATACTGGTATGCTTGTTTTCTAATTAGTAATACAACGTGTTATTAGACAGTAACACCTAACACTTACATTTCACGTTATGGTAATAACTATGCAAATTGCAATTCTTTGAAAATATACATAAATTTTTATTAAAATGACAAAAATGGACTGCATGACTCAAATGAAGTAAAGTATTTTTTGTAAATTTTTTACCCTACCAAAATAATTACAATCATAATTAATAAGTATTTTATAATATCATAATACTAACGTTAGCAATACAGAAACCAATCTACATTTAAACAAAAAATATATAAATAGGCAACTCAATATATTTCTGTTCTCTTTTTTAACATCACCCTGTACATCCAAAAGGCAGCCCCATTTTATGGCACACCCCAATAGCTCCTTACTGGTTCGGTAACATCTGTCCACAATTACCATCCGATACATCGGGTCTTCCGCACCGGAATGCAAATAACAGTGAAAGTAACATAGTACGCAACCGATTATAATTCGATGAGTTAATGGCTAACTTGATGGAAGAAAGTAAGGAAATACTAACATAAAATCGCGTGTGTGTTTATTCAAAACTGTTAATGGTATCAGCAAAAAGTTTCACATAATTACTGGAATATTCCTGGTTATTCTAGAAATCTCTATTAGGACCTGTATTAATTTTTACTTATGTTCGAAAAAATTGATTTTAAATTTTCATGTTGGTAAAAATTTAAAAGACAATAAGCAATGTTTGCCTCTTCATTCATCTTGTGGGATTATTGGATTTTTTACTGAAAAAGACATTGTATTCTGTGACATATAATTCAAATTGTGTAAAAAATATAACATAGAACCTTGTAATAGTGAGCCAGCGAAATGTAAAAAAAAATACTCAAAATATTTTTTACATTGTTTAAACGTAGCTTATAGCTTGCCCGGTGGATATGGCAGCATGAATATATTATTTTATACTAGTGGTCGTCCAGTGGTCGAAATTCCACCGTCGGATATAATATATTTGTACCACACATTACACATATGTTTTTCCACACCTCTACATGAACTTTAATTGCGTAATATTGCACACACACCGTGCTCTCAATGGGTACAATGTTTTTTCTTCACGTATTAACATAATATAGAAGATAAGTACTATTATAAATAGAAAATAATAATATAATCTCGTCCCAATTTGAATAGACACCAATAGCATCTGACTTGACGTTACAAAATAAATTTGAAAGCTCTTAGAGAGAACTTTCGTAATTTATTACTAACATATTTACTGGTATGCTACTGCTATATATGGTCATAATAATTTGTTAATATGTTAAATGTTATGTTCTTAGAAATGTTTATAAAGATTTGATTAAGACAATGTCAAGATTTCATTTTGTATCATTTCAGAAATATCAACAGATCGCCTTGCACAAATGTTAATATCGGGTTTACGACATCTCATTATTTTTTAGTGTCTATAAAATGCTCTTCTTGCTGTATTGCGATGGTATCACTTTATTTAGTTATTTTATACAGTATTATTTATTGATTTATCTATCTTCACATATTATTTAAAATATAATACATCTGCTCACATTCAATTAATTCATATGAAATTCAAAAAACATTACAACCTTTTGCTATGACTCTCTTTCAATCAACATGGACCTTGGCTGAATCTACAACGTTAGTTAGATCATTTGCTCTACCCATCTTATTTCGGCCACTACATAAATCTTCAATAATCCTGACGTTATTCAGGCTTACACTATTAGGTATTGGCTTTTTACGTAATCACATACACCATCCGATCTTTAATTTCAACTTCTCTTCAACTTTATTGCGTTAAACAACTTAAAAGCTCTAAAGAAGTTTATGGTTACGGTCGGTTAAATTCTACGGGGTGTTCAGCACACGCGTCGGTGGCATATGGCAGGTAACGTGTGCGGGCGAACGCGTTCCGTAAGGAATGCCACGTGCCTTCTATTAGCTTGGAAAAGGGGTATTTAAATAACATTACCATAATGAATATTGGTGAAGGTAATAACGTGATGTTTTATGACGGAAAAGGAGGTTTTTCGGTAATGCAAGAGGTCATGATTTAAGATTTATCAAAGACATAGAATTTTGTAATGTAAAAGAACGAAAGTACATTAGTTTAAACAGTATAGTATTTTAGGAAAGTACATTAGTTTAAATGTAATAGTGTTGTCGATTGTACTTCACGGGAGCAACAGACGAAACCTTTAGCATTATTTCCTAGCCCAGAATGACTCTCCCATACAATCAATAAATTAAAGGTAATACCGAGTAAAGTAAATATTTTTCTAAACAAAGATGTTCCATTTTCAAAAACAGAATCTATTATGATGTTGGCACTACCTGGGACAAATGACATTAGTGTAGACTGTATAGACAGCTAGTAGTCGACACGTGGACACGCATTCCAGATTAATGATTAACGCACCTTGTTTGGTGAAGATCAAACAAAGAGAATTCCTGAGCAAATGAAACACTCGTAAGGGAATGTGGCATTTGATATCGAGCTTGAGTTATGGTACTCACAAGAGACAAGGCGTGTGATCTAATATAATTGGTTATAACCTAGAAACTAGATTGTGGAATTAAAACTAATTACCGTTACCAGAACACTAAAAATACAGTCTAATCTAGAACTCCTCCTCTTTTTGAAGTCGGTTAAAAAGAAGAGAAGAAGGTAGAATCAAATCTGAATATTTATACCACCGTCATCATGAGTGAGTGATGAAGTCCACTACTAGTATTAGCTATATCCAAACCAAATATTTTGTGAATACAAAATGAGTTAATTTATGCATTCATTTTTCTGCAAAACTTCTAAACTGCAAATTATCAATAGATATTTCAAAGATACGTAAGAGAAAAGAAGGTTAAGTATTCCAGTCAATACATATAAAATAGAATAACATAACTTAATGAAACCAAATAGTACACACATACAATCATTATGAGGATCCTATGATCATAAGTCATAACATTGTATGACTTAACACTTCACACGTTATGAATCATCTTCTGTTTATTTTATATACCGATAAATATGTAAAGCTAACGAACGATACCTACTTTAACTGATCAATTCGAAAACATCGCACTATCCAATAACAATTGTTTTTAAACCAGAAATAGAATACAATGGACGGCAAGCGTCGAATTTATTATTTGATTTAAAATTAACCTCACTAATTGCATTTAGCAATATATATGTAAATCGAGACATAAATCATAACAGGCTGTTTTGACATTCCATAGTTACCTTAATGTAAAGATGTTGGCTCAGAGCCATTTGTGATACAAATTGAAAACGAATCCACAACCAGCTATGAAAATAAGTTTGGGTTTTTGAAGCATGTAATGTTAAAGTAGTAGTTTAGACATTAGTCCCAAACCTTTGACGGATCATAATAATTATTATTGATTTTGGACATTGTAATGGCGAATACAAGCCTCGAGAACCTATATGTATATTATAATGCATTCACTTTTTATCCTACAAGAAGTACGTAGAAATACGTAAACGGTTTGACCCTATTTCCACCCAACTCTCCACAAATAGGTAACATTTATGTACTTTAAATGACAATCCATCACAACTCAAGTTTATCTGTTAATCGCATTTAAACGAAGTATTAACGTTTATATGTAAGTTCATGGTAATTGTAAACCTCATTTTTCATCGCTAAAGGCTAGGCTGGTCTATTTCTGGAAAATGAAAAAGTTAAACGGCCGGCACGCGTGGACCGTACACGGTGGTGCATCTGCCTGGGTTAATTGCAGATATTTGCAGCTGCCTCGCCGTTGAAGCTTAATGTCAAACCCTTAATTAATTCGCTGGCAATGTCAAACGGGCAAGGCCGTTCAATTCAGTTGGATCGATTGCAAGTTTTGAACTGTAGTTGGAACGCTGTATGTAAGTTCTGCAGTCGTCATAAAATTAGATCTGACTACCACAAAAATCTGTACTTGCCTTTTTGTTCTTTTAATTAGTCATTGTATTTAAAAGCATATAAACAACGCAAGTCATCGCCCCGGCAAAGCATCGAGTTATTTTTCACATCAACTCACTTAACCGTGTCAACAATCTTATTTTTTGCAGCTTAAATCAATCTTGCAATTCAATGTTTCTAATTAATCCAGATACACCATGCATTTTCTACGTTCGTTATTCTCATGCTCTACATTTTCTTGTTCGCGTTTATATCAATACTAGCTTTTGCTCGCGGTTTCGTCTACATGAAAAGTTCTTCCGGGATAAAATTCTCGTTATTATATTTCCGGAATAAAAAGCCTATATCCTATCTAGGGTATCAAACTACTTCCATTTCAAATTTCATTGAAATCCGTTCGGTAGTTTTTGAGTTTATTGAATTCAAACAGAGACGCGGCCGGGGACTTTGTTTTATAATATGTAAGAATAACTATAGTGTAGTATCCGTTAATACATCAGTTAATTAGTTTGCTCCAGAATAAACGGAATGTACTACAACTTCCTCTTGAGAAACTCGATCGAGATTCTGAGATTTATTGCATCCTTTTACATGGTTTCTAGTTAGTATTAACATCTCTGAAATATTAGGTTTGGTTGATCGTTCTAGCAGTTTTGCTGTGATAAATCTATAGTTATTGCTGTAATTATGTGTAGATTACTTGAAAATTGATTTCATGATGAGTAGAGATAGATGATATTGCTGAATGTTACGAATCGGCAGATGATAATATATGAACCAAAATGCAATTACTTTTGAAGTATCAGGTATAATTTCATATTCCCAGAAAACTTTTTAAATATTATGAAATTGCATTTGGATATACATAAATATTAGAATATTATCTTTCAATAACAAGAGTTTATCAATTTTACATCCAATACTTGAGACTTCTGACAATATTACTATCTAATCTGAGAATTCCATCGGAAGGGGATCAGTTTGAGATGCGATTACTTTTATCGGCTCTCTCAAATACGTTTATAAATATGCACAAGTTCGATAGATGTGGAATGTAATACAAATAAACGCAAGTAATGTTTCTGGCTTGAAGGACCAAGCTAAAACTAGATATGTGTAAATAATGACAGGCAACAAACTGAATTTTTTCATAAAGTTAGAAAAGCGATGTCTTCTTCCATTTCAGTCCATTAAACACGAACCACGTAATTGTTTTTAAATAAATAATTGCACACCAGTTGCGTCATAAACGTACGCTGCGTTTGGTCTCAGAAGCGAATAAACCGTCACATTAATCCAGTATTTTTCCCCTTTATTTCCTTTGTCTTTTGTACGAACTAGAATATTTTTGTGAAAATGATATTATTAGAAAGAGTCATAAGTATTTTTTCTCAAATGTTAAAGGGATAATAGATTCTGAATACCTTAACAGTCACCAAATCTATCCAGGTTTTACTGTATACCAGTTCATCAGTTGCGACTTGCGACTCATTAACATTAATCACTATAGTGAAATGTTTACTGTTGTTAGCTATCTAATCTATCTATACTCACGCCTATTATTCCCGAAAGGATAAGCTGAGCATCTAGAGTACCCACTTTTCGCCGTGTATTCCATCCCATAATGTGAAAAGAAGCGAGCCAATTGCCATTTATTATCTAGTTTAAACTGTAGTGATTTCTTATGTTTACGCGAATGTTCGATATTTAAATAAAACTATTTTTTTATAATATAATATAAAACCGCGTTAAAATCCCAAAAATAGTTTTATTTCAATGAGTATATACTGTAACCGATTCCATCAATGATCATCACTTCGCATACAAACTCCTATAGTAATAAGTACCAACTGGTAATACGTAACAAGATTCATATGGAATGCGGTAAGCGTTGGAGATCACCTGCCCAACTGGCCACATGAACAGAATAATAACGCGAGATGACTATCTGAACCTAGGAATCTGTAAACGCACTCGGATTTTAAATAGTTAGTGGTATTAGTGTTTAAATGATGCTTTGAACTTTACACTGAAGTTTACACGCAATTTGATTTATATTATTGCTTCTAGAATTAATAGCCCTTAAGTTAATTCTTAATCAAGTAGTTATCAATTTAGAAATTAGCTACTTAATAAATAAATAATTTTGCTGTGGTGTTTGACAAAGATTTTTAAACTGTCTTGTTGTCATTATTCAACAGTTCACATAATTGATTACATTGATACCGTTGTTTTAATCAATGTATGAACTTCGACATGTTTGTTAAAAGCATCTTCATTCATCATAATTTACGAAATAAATGCGTAGATTTCACCATCCTTAATGTAAAAAATAAGCATATTTTGAGCACAAGGAATTTAAAGAACGCCTTAACTATAAATCGTTTTACATAACCAATTATATATACTTGGAATTACATTATTAATATGTTAGAAGTAGGAGCAACTAACGCCGAGAACCTAAGCAATTATATGAGGAAAACCCGATTGAGGTCATGCATTGGTCATAATATCCGGACGGACATCATAAACATTTTAAAGATTCCATGTCGTTCTTTGTTTAGCTATTTAAATAAACTCCCGTAAACCTCTAGCTTATATGCGAAAACAAAAGCCGTATCTGAGTAATACTAAAATAATTCCAAGAAAGGCCTTATTTTTCTCCAGCTGTTTGACCGTAGTTTGGGTAATTCAAACATCATTTTCAATTGTAGACTGCGAACACTTATTTAAACATTGTCGTTTGGTAGCCGACACTGAGTGACAAAGCGATGAGTCAAACGTTACTTACAAATCGATTGTACCTACAGGCTACCAATATGAATTGAATCCTAAATTAAGTTATTTTTCCATATTTGAATAACTTACAATTGAAAACCTAAATTTGATCTTTGTGTGAAACATTTCAGAACTCATACAATTTAAATTAATACACATATTCTTTTATATTTTTGATCTGCAAGATTTTTAAGTATGTTAGCAACATCACAAATCCAGAGAAGCCATGTCAATTGCTTAACAAGACAATTCTTTAATTTCATCGAGGACATATCTCTAAGATTGTCCAGTTACGGACAATTAGTTGCCTATTGGTTATCGGCGCGTGATCGTTTAATACCAGTTGATCGTCATCGTGACCAGTCGGCACTATAATTTGGGACTACACGATACGTTCTTGAGTCAGTCACCTCATCAATATAAAATTATGGATTGCATATGATTGATGGATTGCACTTGAGATTCATTCTCACGCTCTCAATTATTTCTTACGTGGTGGTCTGTTACTGTAAACATATTTATCTGGTATAAATTGAAGAAACTCTTTCAAAATAATTTTCTATACTTTTTTACTTGTATTCCTGTTAATGATTTTTTACTCGTTCTCTTATACACTCTTCGTTGGTATCACATAATAATATAACTGTGACTTCAGTCCCAAGACGCGACAACTCATGATTGTCATGTCAAGGTCTATTTCAATACTATTCTAATGCAATTTGTTGTGTGACAAATTGCATTACTACCAAATGGTACTATGGGCCAGCCATATTAGAACGTATAAGTATTCTCGTCACGTCGCCAGTCGGTACGGCGCTGGTTGCCTCTGCGTTACGTCCGTAACACTTCTTATTTACGAGGAAGTTTTTATGTGAAGAGTTTCTAAAGGATTGCATGTTAACTGACACTGGCTTTACAGGTTTTGATTCTACTTTCTGGCACTGTAATAACCCTAGATCATACAATAATATCCAGTTACTCTGTGTTGTGTATCTTTATCACACTCTATTAGAGATATTAATAGTTCTAACAGTTTTATTAATCCTATGCATGGATTTTCAATGTTTAAAATCCTCGAACGCTTAGAAGGGTTTACGGATTAAGATTTTTAAAATTTAGGCATAGGTGGTTTTGTAATCTTTGACTACTGCGATTTCAAGTTTAAGCATTTTTTTATTGCCTGATAATATGTTGTTATCTCAAATAATTTTAAAAATATTGCATATACTTGTATCATCTATTTTACTCTATGTGGACTCTTGGTTGGATAGCTCTTGTGGGCACATTTTATTGTATTAAAAAATTGTATCTAAATTTTTTTTATTTAAAATTTCCAGTTTTGTTATAGTTACAGTTGTGTTAGATATATTTTATTTGTGATATATTCAACTTTTATTAACTCCGTTACCTAGAATAGGAACAAACCTCAATTGAAGTCAATAAATTAATTGTTCTACATTTCTGCTTGGTATTAGCAGAATGAAACTTAAATCCGTCACGTCATCTGCTAGCAAGACAAAGATCGACCATAAACATCTACCGAATTGAAATAATGGTAAATGCGTTGCCAAAATTTTAGAAAGAGGAATTCACATTGTTAGGTAGTCGTACAGAACACAACAGTATTTGCTACATCATGCCGGTTTTCTGTAAGAGAGTGGCACTAACCCAGTTGATATTACTGAGAAGACTGTCTTCAACATGACTACCACATTTATCTTTAACACAATGCTTAATGATATTTCTATTAATCCATCATATTTCATTTGCATGTAGAATAAAGTCTACTAGAAATGGTCTATTGTTTAACCACCCACATTTGGTACTTGTAGCATTGTCTTTGCCCTCATTGGAGCGTTTCACGACGAACATCAAGGTATAAGCACGAAATAACTGTCGTCGATGCGTGTTGCATAACTAAAAACGTGATGACGCTTGAAAAGTATACCACACATTATGAAACAAATATATCTTCAATGATTAAATAGTTTTGTAAAAAATAATTGTTTCATTATATAATTACGGATTGTGGTTTGAAAGAAGTTTTTAGTGATATGGGTGAATGACATCGTGTCTGCAGGCAATTAGAAAAAAATAAAAATCGTAGATAAGTGCCGTGAGCGAAGAAAGTGTGTGCGGACCGCGGACAGCCGACACGAAATCAATTGACGATACTTCCTGTATTATTGACACCTCCGGTGATCAAAAGGACATTAAGAAAACACTCGATGGTATATGTAGAGGTGGAAATTATCATAATTATGGGAAAAAGTATATTTAACGTGCAACTTAAGCATAGGCATGCAAAAGGGAAATGCAAAAGGGAAATGCAAAAGGATATTAAAAGATGTATTTAGGATTCAGAATTATCTAAAGCCATAAGTTGCTTTCTCACATGGACACAATTCTCTGTCCAACAACTTCGACAAACATTTTTGGTCCTTCAATTCGGTTTAATATCAGTAAAGGACTTCATATGCAAGTACTTATGTCTAAATGTGCTACTAGACCATCAATGCCAAAGAAATTTAACCCTTATTGCTACAGAAAAGATAAATCGCTCAATGATATTTTTAAATGATAATCTTTTTTGTTTTACGCAAATTATGTTGATAAGGTCCATAAAATAGTGACTAATCGTTTACGTATTTTAATAATTGAAACAGATTTATATGGAATATCGAATTAAATCTTTAAAACTATTTAACCATAACAAATATAATGTATAAGGTTTTTGAATTTAAAATGTAATGAGATGGATTTGAATTCAATTGTTATAACAGAATAGATTCCATATAATGCGGCGGGTGACACAATGACATAGTTTTGAATAATAGTAGACCTCTAACTGTAAAGAGTTCGCGTACCATCCTATGTATATATTTAATTGTTTTTTTTGGAATTTATACATAAATATACTATACAGTTGGATAGATAAATAATGTAGAGAAAATATTTGAAATGGTTTTTTTATTTCCTAAATCTCTACGTAAATATATACATAAAACTTTAACACAAATTTCCATATTTTATTTACGTATTTCAAATCCCTGTTTTAATTCGTATCACTATCAAACATGAATCCGATTCAAAATCATGACAAAATAATAACAAATATAATCAATCGATTATGTTGAGTCACAACTACTCGCAAAACGATCTGGGACACCGTAAAAGTTCGTGATTCACTAGTGACGCAGCGCCATTCATAAGAGTTCTTGTACCGGGGAGCGCGAGGATTTCGTTCTTCGAAATTTTATCTCTCGGAACTAAACTTCGAAATTCTTCCGCCATGAGTCATACATAAACGTTGATAACAGTGCATCTAAGTAACGTTAGAGTATAGTTTTAGTAGTTTTTGAGAGTTTTGTAACGAAATTATAAAGCTATGTTGAGTGTACATTAATGCAATAAGTTTTTGTAAACAAGGAAAAGTAAACGATTCCGATGCTTTGTTTGCAGGTTGAACGTTAGGGCAAAACCAACCACACTAGTTCATTCATAATTACGTGTAATTTATATCTATACTAAAAAATTTAGGTATATATTTGAATTTGAAACAAATACGATGATGATTTTTCTAATTGTTCAAATCAAATCAAATCAAATCAAATCAATTTATTTTTGTTTTGTTTAATTTGATTATTAAATTTGCGCTACGTCTAGTAAATCTAATATGAACGTTTGTATAACCGTATACTTTTAAGAGGTTACCAAATAGATATTATAGAAAGCAAAAGAAAAATAGAAAAAGAAGTATTGAACAGAAGAATACGATAGAAGAAAAGCAAGCAGGAAGACCAACGATTGGGTAAATAAAGTTAACTGACGCTTAGAGAAGTGAAGGAATCCTTTTAGCTTGATTCAAGTGTATACTATCGCCATAATATCAAAATTAAGGGATAATAAATGAAAGACTATTAACCGGAGACTGGTTTTGTAATATCACATTAAATCGATACAAAGTATTTCTCATAGAATCAAGATGTATTGACAATATTATAAATTGAAAATCTAGCTATTCATGTGTTTTTGCAATCTATTCTTTATTGCAAGGCCATACTGATACGGATGTCAATATCACTTGTAACGAATTAGAAGAAAAATACTAGTTCTGTATTAAGAATGGCCAATAATTTCCAATCGTTTCAAGGACACGAATCGAATTAAATGTATTTAAAATGCAAAACACAGACAAGCGTGTTAACAATGAGATTTAATACTGCGTTTTATTATTCTAAAATTGAAAAAAAATTACATGTGGTATAAGTATGTTTAAAATGAAAATAATAATTTTAAATTATACCAAAGTATTATGAATGCATATTAAATATACTATATTATAATGTACTCGACCACTTCAAATGGAGTCGAAATATCTTGATTGCTTTCTAATGACTCGTAAGCTTCCCACGATATTTATGTGTATCATAAAACAAAAAAAGATAGTTTTGTGAAACAATAAAATTTTACGTTCTATTCTTGGATTCTCGAATAATTTGGTTAAACATATGTAGCAAGTATCAGTACGCCGCTCACAGGCTAAATGTTAATTTTAAAACTAAGCTATTTTTTCGGAAGCAAAATTTAAATAAGACATATTACACAAGAAAGTAAGAAGGTAAAGGCATCTTTTCTCTCTATCAACGTAAGAATATTGCAATAGCAAATTTAGTATATGTTATTCGTTTATATATTTTAAATTGTTAAAAACCGTTTTTCTAAATGTTAATTTAATGATTAAATTTTCGTTTCGTCTGGTGAATCTATTATGAACATTTGTAAATAACCGTACAGCCAGCAAATAAAGTGTGAAAACATGAAGAAAGCGATTCAAATTGTTGAGACGCGGTACTTCAATAAATACGGTTTACTTAAACAATTTCATGATCAAAATGTCATGTGCAGAAAGAAAGGGTAATAACTTTCTATTATTCATATGTAGCACAGTTTCGGATGTTCCACATTTAATTCTGATAGTCATATAGAAGATTTCGAAGAAACCCCCTGCGGACGAAATGTCAGGGGCCAGCCAATTGGAAAACTAGGTTTGATGTAAATATGTGAATTATCGGTTTCCAAAGTACTTTAATATCGAACAGTAGCCGTGCCATTTATAAAAAAAGGAAATTCAATCATAAGCGGATTAAAAATTAACCCTATTCGATGTAATATATAACCTGTTTGTAAAATATTGAGTAAAAATTTAATTAAATTCAGTAACTAGTAAGGAATTGCTAATTTTCTTTTTCGTAAGCCATGTACCACTGTACTTTGCGGTAAAAACTTGTTTGTTATTTGTATAATCATGTTCACAGCCTCACCTGCGGATCTGCGGACACTTTCTCGGGAAAGCGGTACACTATCACGTTCCACCTGTAAAGAAAATGTCATAAATTAGAATCAACATAACGCCATGTTTTTCTCACATTTTCTTAACTATTAATCAGTGTAGTCACTTTGATATGAATCGTTGGTTAGAGAAGCTAGGTTTCAGTTATGTTACTGGCGGTGAGCTTTTTCTAATTTTGATCAACCTGGAATCTGAAATCTGGATTGAGCAAAATTCCAGGATTACCTCGGTACCTAAATGTCAATAGTCTCGCATTTCATGGTGTCCAACATAGCCGGCGAAATATGGTATGTTAAACCTCTATCTGCCCTGAAGAGGCATAAACACGAAATCCTGTTACAGGTACGTAATTGAATAAAACAATTTATAACAAACACAAGGTATGGTTTATAAATATATTTTAAAATAGCGTACTTAATATCAAACATTATTTAATTAAGTTACAAGTTACAAACAGAACTCGGAACAGAAGATAGCTTCGTTCCCTATCACATAGGACGGAACACACTTGGCGAAACGTGGGTTACTTAGCTGCACTTTTGCCTAGTCTTTGGGTGATAAAGGTGTATGTGTGTGAATAAACAAAACGGTAACATATCTAAACAAAAAATGATATGCTACAAGAGTTAGTTCACATAACAAGAGTACTGGTACGATGTCATAAAATGCGACGTTTATGGCGTCCAACAGGAAACACAGATGTGTTAACTAGGAAATCACGTGCTTTATACGGTAAACTTGTAATATAGTAGCAAATTGTTAGATTAAATGGACTAACGGGACCATTAATGATTATTGTTTATCACAGCACTAATTTTATTTTTATACAAGGACGGCAATGTCACCCTATTGCATCTGATGGTAAGTGGAGGGGTTCAATAGAGTGACGATTGATGAGAGATGATTACCCTCGACAGTCGACACAATTATGTCGGCCTGTTGGAACTGGATATAAACAGGCTGATTCCGGAATCTCGGAAGGGTGACGCCACACGTGGGCACTGTAGCGGGTTTTAATACATATTGTACGGTGGGTCGCTAAACGGGCAGATATAAAATATGACCTACCACCAGCCAATCCTGCTACCACCAGCATTTCATGATTGAGGTTATAAAAAGGGTTTCGCTAATATGTTACTAGGATAAGTGTCCTAGAGACCTAGATTTTTAGATTCTAATAACGATGAATTTTACTACTCTAAGAATGCCTCGCGGTTCCAAGCTTAATCATAAAATTTAATACACATTATTCGTTTATTGAACCTAGGCGTGTAGATATAGTCAGGGAGCTCTATTCCGCCTAGGGGGGGTATACCCGTCTTTTCGAAATTACGCGCGTTCTTATCGAAGGACAGCTTTGACAGTAGTTTAGATAACTAGGGGATTTTTTGACTCTTTTAGCTATATGAGTATTAAACCTGTCCTTTGATTAGAATACCCATAATCGGAAAAACGGATATGCCCCCCAGACGGAATAAGGCCCCCCGACCATAAATTATCCTTTACTTCCGACTCTTTTTAAATCAAATAACACCTCATTGAGTACTCAAGTTCGTAATAACTTAATTGTGAGTCAAATGTGAGTCATTCCAATTTCGAACAATCTCATGGAACATCTCAAACTTAATTACAAATGCTCTGATTTCGTTGTTGCTCAATGCATACAAACATTTTTCTCCGAGACGTGTTGTCATTTGTCTTGTAATGCAGTGATTGTATGTAAAGTGCTGGTACTGGGCGTGTTATTTCAATACTAGAACAGTGTTGCCAGTGATGAGATTTCGGGGAACGATAACCTCTTACTTTCATTCGCGTTCAACTTTCTTATCTACTAAGTTGTCCTGCTAGTTGATACTCTAGTATATATAATAATAATATCAGCCCTGTATTATATACTGTCCCACTGTTGGGCACGGGCCTCGTCTGCTACTGAGAGGGACTAGGCCTTAGCCCACCACGCTGGTCTATTGCGGATTGGTAGACTTCACACACCCCCGAAATAATATATAAATAAATATATTAAATTGTATTGATACTCTAGTCTATGTATTTTGTTTATAATGATGTAAAGTGTGGCCTATTTTTAAGTAGTGTTTATTAAAGGTAGATTTGAAAATACTTAACATACCTTCTATAGCTTGTATAATTTAAAAAACAGATTACTGCAAGGTGTTTTTTAAATAAATTTTTACCCAAATATTAGTTTTACTGTAAGTATTTTAAGTATGGCAACTCTGACATGAGTAAGAGTCAAAGCTATGCCGTTGACAATAGGTTTGCGTGTAATAAATTCATATTTGTATGAGTGGATTCTACGCCTTAATCCGGCTGCAGAATACCAATGTAATTGTGATATAGGTCTTAGAAATTACGTGTTTTATACTATAATGACGTATTCTGAGAAGGGTGGACAGTGAGAAAATAATTTATTGAGTTGTTGCAACCTATGTCGAGATTCTTTGTAATTGAATGATTAAATTTTCTTAAGGATACATCACAAGCTCTTTCGAAATGACAACTGACAAGCTTTTTTAATAGACAAAATTAATAATAATTCCGGTAAATCTCTCTATCGGTCGTAAAAATGTACCAATAAAAGTAAGTAATACGAGACGTTTGCAAAAAAAAAAAAACAAAACTTTAATCTGATTGGTCTATTTTTACAATCTATTAAAATCGTTTTTAATTTAGCTGTTAAAGGATATTATCCATTTAGTTATTCTAGTTTGGATACAAGAATAGTAGAGTTTGACGTACAGACAAACTAGTAATTTCTGCCTGTTGCGTTTTACAAAGATACATATTTAAATGCATATTGCACGAGATCTTTGTTCATTCCACTCTTGAGTGTGTCACTCTGCTTGTGAAGTTTTTCCAACGAACGAAGATACTGACCCTTGAAGGTCAGTATTGCATCAGACATTCTTTGTACGTAGGTGTTTATTGAGCATTTCGAACGTGTCATCAATTCGAAGACGTAAATCGGCTTTACTCGGCTTTAAATTGTCGAGTTCGACTTGATTCCATATTCGATTATTCGTAGGTTTAGAATCAAAAATTTTACCTTAAAGTTTATTCATATAAATATGAATAAATATATACTATAATTCCTGTTTAATTTATCCGATAATTATTTATAATTAATTCCATAACTTTACAATTGCCAATCAAGAATTCGAAAACTTCTTGATCAAACATCGGAGCACATTAAAATCCTTTTTTTGAAAATTGTTCTAAATTTAAATAGCCCACACAGGTAAAATCTGAATCTTACTACTTATTTCTTACTACTTAAGGCGATACCTCAAGGTCCATTTTCATACATTTTGTTTCGGCTTTAATCTGGGTAACTAAACAAGTATTGGCAAGTAAAGAATTTAAATTCACGTCTAGTTAGTGATTAGTTCTCGCAGTTGAAGAAAAATGTAAAAATAATTAATAATCATGGATATTTCTGCCTTTAAAATTTCGTCATATTAAATTTTAAAGGCCGAAATATCCATGATTATTAATTATTTTTACGTTTTTCTTCAACTGCGAGAACTAATCACTAACTAGACGTGAATTTAAATTCTTTACTTGCCAATACTTGTTTAGTTACCCAGATTAAAGCCGAAACAAAATGTATGAAAATGGACCTTGAGCTACCACCTTAATTAGCTTTTGTTTTCTCGTTTGTCGGTCATCTGTGATAGTAGTTGAGTCATTAGGCAATTAGAATATATTCTATGCAATAATTAAAGTTCCATCAGAATATCTTGTGCTATCACCGGACGGTAATGATAAACAATATCTATCCGACACAACGACCTGGGTGGCTGTAACAAGAACCGGCCAACAGCGAAATATAATATCTCACGTCCGCTAATATATGATTTTTGCTTTCATACAATTTTGTTTCTCATGGGATCAGCATTGAATCATTTATTCTAGAGTAGTATTGTCAGGTTTGGTCTTCGGAATTATTAATAATTATGAATTAGCACAGTGGAATGTCCCAGTTTAGTTTTAACAACGGAAATCGTCCAATCAATTGTTTGATATTTAGCATTCTCGAATCGGATTAGTTGATAATTATGGCGATTCTTTAACTACATAATTTAAAATACAATGCGAAATTTGGTATTTTTTTTAATGTAATAATTAATTAGTTGCTATACAGTATACACATATCAATTGTTTCCTTACTATCCTAACTTCTAGTGAAGTATCACAGTCAATTTTCAAGGACTAATATGATTGTAATTTATAAGTTAGTATGACACACCCACGTCTCATCGTCCAATGACCTTAGAGTTGGTTGATCCGCAGGTACAGCACCATTGGGCAACGGATTAGATATTTAAATTAATATGCACAGATCATGATGAGCGATTTTTTTGCTTATAAATGACCGATTGTACTTCGATAAAGAACTTCGATCTTTCTTAATATTTGATGCATTTTATATATTTGACTACGTCAGAGAATTTATATCTATACTAATATTCTAGCTGAAAAGTTTCTTTATTTGAACGCATTAACCTTAGGAACTACTATAATTATTTTTAAAATTTTAATTACATTAAGCTACGTTTACTTCTGATTACTATGTGCTTTTATCCCGAGAAAATATTTATCACGGAAAATTTTCTTCAACTAATTATTAGGAGGATATTAATCATACACTCATAATAAAGCCAATCTAAACTATTCTGTAGGCCAGAAGAAGTGGACGTTAATTTGCATTCGGAAAGTTATAGGTATGGCATAATACAACTATAAAATTTTATTTTACAAAGCTCAAGAAAAAAAAACAAAATGTTTCTTGCTTATTCATAAGCACAATCGACCTCAAATGCTTAGCATTAATAACATAGGTACGTCAAGAGATTAATATTAATAAAATATAACTAGTATGTACTACAACCGCATAGTATTATGAGTCATATCTGATATAACAAAGTATAACTTCCATTCCAACGAATGAATGAATGCAGGTGTGGCCTAAACGTGATTTTCCGTAAAGTAAACATTATAGAACACTTTTATTTTCGTCTCATTCTTGTTTTTTTCGTAATACGTTAGGTTATTTTATGGTTTATGAATTGAAATGGTTTAACATGTTCTGTGGATAAATATAAACTTGCAGGGCGGAAAATTCTGTTTTGTTTAACGCAATCGTTGTGTTAGTCAAACGAGAGATGATTACCTTAGATGTTGAAACCGGATATACAAAGGCTGATCCCGGACCGCGACACACTAACGTGGGCAACTATGGCGGGATTTAACATCGGCTTAGATACCGAATTAAAGTTAGTGTAAAAATATACCTGTATAATTATTGAACACTCTAGATTTGAAATGGAAAAATAGTTATACAGAAAAGCAGGATAATAAACACCCAGTAACACACCCACTAATTGCTTCAACTCTACGTTTAACTCGAATTTTTTTTCCGAAAATATAATATACTTCGAATTATCTTCATTAGAGATTAAATTATAAACTGTTTTACAAAAACACCTGTAACACCAAAAACTCAATAAGAAATGTCGCAATTGACTATTGAAATATAAGCAAGGGTACGTTTCTCCAACTAAATATCGTACCAATCTACCGTAAACACACTCTCGTTACATTAAGTTCTCCCGGTACTTAGTGGACACTGAGCCGACTTACCACTATCTCTGTAGATATTAACTGAATCAATTGCTCGAACACTCAGCTTAAGTTATTGGATAGTAAAATTTTATTAGCTAAGTCATTTGTTTGAAGTTCTACGGATTCTTAATGCTTGAAGTTAAAGATTTGTCAAAGAAAGGAAAATGACTATAACTGTTGACTATAATATATCTAAAAAGTTGTAATAAAATGGCATCACAAAATTATTATTGTTTAGAAAATGCACTCCAAATTCTAAAAGGTAAATTACTCCGTACTTGCTCCGAAACCTCAACAAAACGAATATTTTGGTGGGAATTTTCCAGTTGTGTCAATTTTTTTTTAAATTTTAATTGATAAGCAATGCCTTGGTGATAATATTTATATGTTCGGACAACTTACAGAAAGTATACAACTATATAAATATCATAGCATCTTTTACGTAATTCAAATATCGGTGCTAATGATTTCTGATTGACATTTGAAATACGTAAAATATGCCAAATACTCAATCATGTAAAAATGCTGGAACCTACCGAATGCTACACTCTTATCAGAACACTTACAAATAGTTCGAAAAGTGTTTATCTTATCGAAATCTTCACTGACTGTGCACCAGTGTCCTAAATCACGACTTTGGGTTCATTTTGGACATCATTCTTATGTCCAATTTTTATTACAGCATTACGTAGTTATTGCTCACAGATATATCTTTCGGTAAGAAATATAGTCTAGAATATTTTTTGAGAAGTCCTCTATCTAGAAATGGACGATTCATGAAATCTATTCAGCCGTAAAATTAAAGATTACCAATGGACAAATAAAAATTAAATTTAGAAAATAATATTTCGAGGAAATTTATTATTAATACCTAATCCGTACATTTATTTCTATTACTAGCGTCTATTAATGGATAAGCTTCATGCCCGTCTAATAATTCGATTACATAAAAATGGAACAACAGCTAACTTTATCTAAAGACCTAAATCCTTTGCATCACAGTATTTAAATTATAGCATCGAGGTGAAGTAGATAATACTGCATTGTTACGGCTTCAGGGTAACGTACTGCATTACTAATGATATTACGTGAAATCTAACTAGTGCGAATGCAAGGATTCCAGTCTATCGTACCTAAGAAGCCATTATTGAAGGCTTCTAGTTCTTAATGGCTAATGGCTTAAACAGTAACAGAGTTAGAGCAATTAGGTAAGCAGATTTAGTGATTAAACCTCGTAAGAGATTTGATCTAGATAATGTAGGACTTGGCAACTAGGTAGATGGTCTCTCGTATGTACTTAAAGCCTCACCTCTCTTGGCTTGAGCAGGACATTCCGTTTTTTTGGGGGGTATAATTTTAGGAAGATTCAGTCTTATATCCTACACGTATGCGAGATGATTTAGGTAGGCAAAATTCATTTGTCTGTTTCTCCAATCGAGCAATATACAAGTACAGTTGTATTTTGATTTGCAGGACTAGTGTCTGGGTATGTTAAACACTTTTTGTCCGTATCTGCAGCTAAGCAATAAGCAGATGCAAGAGTATTTGCTATGGAAAGCAACAGCATTCCAGTTTAAATTCCATCTGGGTGTAGACTGTAAATCGTAATGGAGTGCCATGAAGTACTTTGTAATTCACAGAAGTGTGTTGTAACCATTTATAGACCATTGGCGTGGCGCTATCAGTAAAGTTGCTTATTTGTATCGTCAATCAGCAATTGTTTTAAAAAACGAGGCCTAGCAATGGGGATCTCATAACCATAAGTAGCGATAACTATAACGGCTGAAGGTATTCTATAAACAACTAAGTAAACTGAAACGAGTAGACGGAGCTTTGTAGTTGCTCATTTATAATAAACGATAGGAGATAATTTAGTACGACTTTCGCATCGAACGACTTAAAACGAGTGATGGAATTGGTTTCCATATTTATTTGATGATTAAAATTAATGGAAATTGAATTATAACATTATGTTTCAAATACTAAAATAGGAATATGTTGAATTACTTTAGAAGTTTAAATATTAATTCTACTAAATGTTGCTATATTGTTTCGTCGAAAACATGTCAACTCCAGTTCCATATTCACTATAAATAATGCATAAATCAAATTGAATATAATTGTGATGTAAGCTGTCAATTATTTTCCTTGTCCACCATCCAGCCTATTGTCGGTGAGTTGTTATTGCGCTGGACATCCATTTACTGCGTTATCTGTTTGTTAGACACTGTTTTCCGACAGCAAATTCCATGTTATATTACTTATTTAGTTAATATAATAATTGTGTTTAATTTTAAGTGAGGTTGATAAGAATTGTTGGCTGCCGTATTTAGAAGTCTTGATAAGGTCGTAGGAACACGCTGGATGAAAACTGTTTTTGTCAGGAAATCTTTAGGGGAAGCCTGTATTTATCAGTGGATTTAATATGGCTGATGATGATGATGATGAAGTTATACTTAAGTCTAGATATGTAGGTGTTTTCGTCGTGTTAGATCTCCGCCTATTTTGTGCATTCGCAAGAGCCCCAGTTCAAATGCAGAGAAGAACGGTTAAATCTCTTACAAATTGATGTCAACGCTCTGCTTAGTACAATAAACTGACACCATATTCTAAGACCTAGATTAGGCCCTAAATGGATTATGGCAGCCCGGTTCACGATGCGCCACAGGAAGCCGGCCCGGGCAGTCGGTCACGCAACGGTCCCCCAGTTAAAAACTTAACTTTACCATATAAAAACAAGCGCCACACTTTAGTAGACTACGTATGTTATTAGTAAGTACGACTTTTTTGCCAATCACCTACCTAATGTTTTTACCTTGTTTTTAGAGTTTATGTATTGAAAATTACCACCATGGAAATTCACAGAAAATAAATGAAATGAAAAGGATATTTGTGACTGCTTGGCAAGATTTTAATAAATTTTAAATTGACTATTTTTACTTTGGTCTGAAATTATTTGAAATAGTTTATGTAGACATTGTGAAACATTCATTTATTTTTATTGCTATTCCTGTTTTACATTCGAAGTATGTATCTATAATATAGAGATAAGAAATATTTTTAGTAATAATTAAGTGGATACTGTAAAAGACAGCGAAGTTTAAGGTCATCAAATAGACCAAACTAATCCGATTATGTCAGTCGCATAACTAACAGAGTAATGATAATTAAGTCGGTACTTGGCCCTTAAATTTGTAGAGTCTAAATGCAAGTATGATTTACAAGAATAATCGGCTTTTAACAATTTATGTTCTTTTCTTGTATTTTGTTTTATGATTTAATGACGGCACAGGCAAAGAGCTACGTGTCTGATCGCACGCTGCTATTTTTGATGTATGCGTATAGTAGGTATTTATACTTGATAGATAGGTCATAATATTATATTTAGGAACCCATATTAGGAACAAATATAGCAACTGAGAACCTCACTCGAGTAAATGGCCTTGAATATTCGTTCAATATATTTTCGGCGGGAATATACAAAGATTTACGAATAATTTATAAAAAAAATCAATATTAATTTTTTTTTAATTTTAACCTAACAAAATATTTTTTATTAAAGTATCTATTAATTATACTAGTTTTAGTTGTAAATTAAAATGACGTGTAGCTCAGGTGATGCACGGAAACAACAGTATTGATGGCATTTTTATTATGAAATGAATGACAAAAATAAGCATTAAGAGAAATTTGGAATTACCAAAGCTAACATAACATAATATTCTACAAATATGATAATTTTTCTTTATTATGTTCTATAAATTTCGAGTAGATAGCTTCTAAAAATACTTTTAGGGCGCAGTTTTGTCGGGACAAGCACCATCAATATCGGATTGAATATGATTAAAGCATGTTCATTCCTTAATACTGTAGGTAATCTATATTATATAAATATTTCAAGATAGGTTTGCATACACTGTACACTGATGAAACGTATGCTTAAAGCATGTTCATTGCTCAACTGTAGGTAATCCATATTTTATAAATAATTCAAGATACGTTTGTGTACACTGTTCAAACGTACCATGGGCGCCCTACCATGCCGGTAACTTAGCGGCATAACACTAACACCAAAAGTAAGATTTCCGAATAACAAACTATATTTTACGACTTAAAAGTGCCTTAAGGTCGGTTTTACCACATGCTTACGTCATGACGCACAAATTCCCTTTACCTACTATCCTGTTTGTAGAACAAGTGTCGCTCTCGAATGAACGTATTTTGGATGAATCATTTGTTTTTTACTTAGCGTGTCTACGCGTGCTTTAATAAAAAGTCTACGGTAAAAAATATAACTAAAGATTTTACTGCTCGTGTAATTGTACGCAGGCGCGCATTTTGAATTAGGAAGTTAAGAAAAGTAAAAAATCTTTTGGTGATGGGATTATACTTTCTAAAAATACTAGAGTTCAAATTAGCTTTAATCTTTTCCGTAATAAATATTTTATTATGCAGAATAGGATATGAAATAACTTAGTCTGGATACTCCCCTGGATTAGTGGGAATTTACATTCATTATAATTTATTAGAATTAAACGTATTATTTCAAGGAAAATATTATTATAATAACACAAATATTTAATTAGTAATGAGTACCAAATTAATCTTTCCAGTTTTATAATAATGTAATGAGTAATTATTTGGACAATTTTAAATATTTGTTACCTATGTCACTATCTTAATTTGATTAAAATAATTACATTTAAAGTGGGTATGAACTTACCTATTTATTTTTACAAAAAGTAAGTATTTAATTTTAAAATGATTCTAATTATAATTATTACATAAAACTATACCTTCGTTAAATAAATTACATATTAACATTAACATTTAGTAAATATTAAGTCAAATTTTAGCGTACAAAACATAGGTACTTAATAGTTTTAACAAAAACCAATTCAGACAATAAATCGTCTTTGAATCCTAATTTCTTATATATACGCTGTAGGTATTGAAGAATTTAGAAGTACTTAAACTAGTTTACATAGCAATCAATTGTTCACTATTTTATTCAAAATTACAATATTTGTTTGCAAATTTTAAACCATAAGTATTTAGTATCTACTTACAACGTGGTATTTATTATTACGCGCTTTAAGTTTTGACAACTTACCTTCAATTCTCTGTATATTTAGAAATTAAAAGTCACAACACTAAACATCACAAGTTATGTACATTACGTCAATAATTCATAATTTTCTCTCGTATATACATTTCAAAAACACCGGTTCTCACTGTTTTCAAGTAATATTCACCAGCGCGGGAATGTCAAGTTTTTCGCGGCGCTTTGCGAACTATCCGAGCACTATTGTAGCACATTCCGCACGTCTCACCTCTGACGTTTACGTTTATCGAATACAAAACACGGTAGTCGCAAGACTCGCCAGCCCGTTTGGTGTGGCTTGGTGTATCCGAGTTGAGTCACCGCGTAATTATTTTCCTGTATAAAAAAGCGCACCCTATTAGCAAATATTGGTATTAATATTAGCTACACTGCCATTTATTAGTTTCTCTATAAAATCACAATTGTAGGGTGCTGCTATTCGCCACTAGATGACGCTTACAAATAGTGGTTTTATGAAGTATAATTTTAAATAAATAAAGTAACAATTTATCTTCATACACATATTGACATTTTAAAATTATGCACGTAAACAATTTTTTTATAATAATTAAAAACACACTTTTAACTATCATCAAATTGTCATTCGTTCTATACCTCTTGCTCTATTCTCTGAAATAAAGTTCTGTGGTTTTTTCGGTCATTCATTCTTTCTCTGTCAAAATGGCTGCCGTGCCGGAGGTGCGTTGCGTTTTTCTCCTGAACATTTTGTTCTAACTTGTTCAAATATAATTTATCATATTGAAAAACAGTGTATTTTTAGATCATTTATACGTTTTTTCGATTATTTCAGGCAAGACGTGAACCCATACAAGCCGTCCAAGTTTTCGGACGCAAGGTTAGTATTGTTGCTTCCACGTGTTTAGTGATTACTGAAAGTGTGATTTTTTTAATATATTTTATTGTCACTTAGTCCTTAAAATCCTTTGCTAATTTAATTGTTTAATTAAATTCATGTAAAACATGTTACTTTTCTACCCTTGATTGTTATCGTAATTTTTACAACCGTCGCTTCAAAAATGAGTGCGAGGTTTATGTTGTACAAATAATGTTTTAAGCAATCCTTTTGAGAATGGTTTTAACTAAACTGCATTTGCAAGTAATTAAATTTTTTATCGAAATATAAGCATAAACTGTTTACATTTTGCAGTATCTAGTACATAACCTAACTTTACATGACACTTCCCAACATGAATCTGTGAGAAAAAGACGGTTATCTTCCTCATAACTTATTTCTTGAAATTATAAAGAATTAATTCATTTATCACAGGACTACTACAGTCTGTTTTAGTTCCAAAATAATGTTTGGAAAACAAGTTATGTGCAATAATCACTATTTATTTTGTAGAAAACCGCCACAGCAGTAGCGTACTGCAAGCGTGGCCATGGAGTGCTGCGAGTCAACGGTCGCCCGCTCGACCTGGTGGAGCCCCGTCTGCTGCAGTACAAACTGCAGGAACCTATCCTCCTGCTCGGCAAGGTATGCCTGGCTATCATTACTTTATTGTTGCCTAAATCTATATATATATAATAATTTTCATAACAAAATCATTAACAATCTTCAAGTAGTTTGTTAGCACAGCTGACCCATACCTTTGACTGGCCACAAGTTTGTTGTGTTACTGTTTTGCTTATTTTTTATTTTGTTTTGTATTATTTAGTTTATTGGGAAAACTTACAGCCAGCATGTACAATAGTAACAAAAAATAAGAATAAGAAGGCCATTTACAAGTTTCCACAAGTAATTTAAATTTTAAGGGAATTCATTTAAACAATAATGTGACATTGCTGGCTGTATACGTGAAGTATAAATTGTGCTAGACTGACAAGTTTTTCGTAACATTTGCATGCCACAGCTTTATTTGATACTTGTTGCATATTATATTGAATGTTTATAGAAACATTATGCATCATACAAAAGATGGTATTTGTAGTTTGTGACCTTTAAATTTTAATGTGGTCATAAGTTTTCTAGTGTTTTTGCCATGCCTATTGCAAGAAAATTGTAGCAGTTCATATGAATGCCTTTCATAATTTTTTTATCTCTGTTGTTTCACAACTGACTTTTGTAAACATCACTAAACCTGAGGTTAAAATGATTCCGTAGCTCATTATTTTGTCTCTTTGCCATGGTGGGAAGTGGAAAATTAATATTCCAACTACTCTCCTGATACTTCTATTCAATTAATTTTGTTGCGGGATAAAGACAGATTAGTGTTCCATGAGACTCGCTGAGCTTCACCGCTTGTTGTCATAAAATGCGTACCAATGCTGATCCTTGCTTACATGAGTTGTAGAAGTTTGTGTGTGGCACGAAAGTCTAATAAAAGAGTTCATAGTGTATGTTACATTGTTTATTTAAATCTTTTTTAATTTAAACATCTTTATGTTCAAAAAACTAATAAATCATAGACATAATTGTTTACTTCGTATAATTAATATAATATATTAACTACTTGCTGTTACATGCATTATTAATCTAGGGTCATGGTTTTTAATTTCATTAGTTTTAGTTCACTTGAAGTATGCTCATGTTTGTTGTAGAAACATGTTTTTAATTTTTCTAGTCTATGCATGTGAATCTAGAGCTTTTTACAATACTAACCCTTTTTATTTAAAGAAATGTTTTAGTTTTTATTGTTTTACTAAAGTGTGCCATTAACATTTTGTTTTAGGGCTGATTTTGAATTGTGAGATAATAGTTAAACTGACTAAAAATAGAAATGCAAGAAATTGACAACTTTATATATTCATTTATTGGTGTTGCACTTCATACTATGAATAAGTTTTATCTAATTAAAAAATCAGCCCTTAGTTGTTTGAACTAACCTAACATTTATTGCTTTTAAATTAAACTTTTTTACGGATTTGGATTACGGATGGCCACCGGGGGACTGACCATGAAGGCTGCAAAGTCTTCGAAACGTCGTGAGAAGGGTAAAATATTAAAACCGCGATAAAATTCGTAAAATAGTTTATTTTAAGTCTAACATTCGCGTAAACATAAAAAATCATTATTAATTGCTTTCTCTAACATTTCTATATCTTGAGTAGCACTAAATAGCATGGTTCTAATGATGAGCAACACTTATTCCGAACCTGAGCATCCTTGGATGTGAAGTGAACAAATTATCTGATCGTTCAGTCCATATATTCCGACATTATATATATTTACGAACTAGTAATGTAAAGTTATCTGTTTGTTTCCAGGAAAAGTTCTCAGGTGTTGACATTAGGGTGACAGTCAAGGGTGGTGGTCATGTTGCACAAGTTTACGCCATCAGACAAGCCATCTCCAAGGCCCTGATTGCCTTCTACCAGAAATGTAAGTTATTAGTATAGATTTGTAACATCGAATATGATTTTTATGTAGCTGTTGTCTGGGTCTACTTCAGCTTACACAATTATATGCTTAAAATTATATTTATAATGTTTTTTTCACACATGTGACCCTTTCTTTCCAAAGCCGTGTTGCGATCATGTGACTCGGTCATTTCGAGGAAGGGAGATAAAAGGTGACATTACCAAACGGCATGTGTTGTTCAGTGCCATGCTTGTTTGAAGTGTACACAACATTTTTTATATAACAAAATATGGCATGTTGTTTGAAATATTTAAATTAAATTTGTATGTAGGCATTATAATATTGTATTTTAAAATTTAATGATTGCCAACAAAATCTGAGAGCTTATTTCCAAATTTGTTTTATTGTACAGATGTAGACGAGGCTTCAAAGAAGGAGATCAAGGACATCCTCGTCCAATACGACAGGAGTTTGCTGGTTGCGGATCCTCGTCGTTGCGAGCCCAAGAAGTTCGGCGGTCCGGGCGCCCGCGCCAGATACCAGAAATCTTACCGTTAAGCCTCTGTCTACAAGCGTCGGGTGGTATCGCCTCGGTTTTTACAGTCGTTGCGATATCATTCGGTGTTTTTAAGAATAAAAAGTAAAAAAAATATTTAATTGTTTCATTTTGAACTGATTCGAACCAATGCACAAGCTCGTCATGACCAAATTAAATTAAATAATTAATTATTAATAAAGAGCAAAACTTAATTCACGGAAACCTAGTGGCGTAACGGATTCTTGTCACCCGAATTGGAACAAAGATTTTGTCGCCTCTAGGCAATGGGTGAGAGAAAGCAAAGGCCTAAAAAATAGCGTCACTCGCGTACCCCCAATTTTATTTGAGATATTAATTTGCTAATCAGGCCGCCTAACTACTTATACTATGCTCTGCGGAAACCAGTTTTCAAAAGATTACGTGGTTGGTGAAGCATGTGGATAATATTGGCGAAGTGAATTGATACATTGAGGTGTGAAATATACATACACACATCACGCATTTATCCCCGAAGAAATATGCAGATCGCAACCAGGGCATCCACTTTTCGCCAAGTGTATTCTGTCCCATGATGTGATAGGGGGCGAGCCTATCATATCGGGTAGAAATTCCAGACTCCGGGCTGATATTACGTTTTCTACGCGATATATACCCAAATATCACTGCCCGACCCGGGATTCGAACCCAGGACCTCAGCGCTGTCGTACCGCGCATGCAGTACAGCTACGCCACCGAGGCATGGTGTAAGTATAAGCAAATATAAGTTTACCTAAATGTGATAAAAATGATTTAAACCAAAAAAAATTATAGTTGTCGATTCGTAAAAGGTCTGAACTGTTTACTTATTCCTTTTTGGTCCGCCGGACTACACAATTTTGGGTGCAAAAATGTGACCTTATAAAACAAGACGTGTCTCATGTACACGTGGTGGCAGAGCCAGTAAGTTTAACAACTTTTTGCATATATAAAATACTAGCTTTTGCCCGCGGCTCCGCCCGCGTTATAAAGTTTTTCAGGCTAAAGTTTTCCGTTATAAAAGTCACGCTATATATTTTCCCGGAAGCCTGTGTTCTTCCCAGGGTCTCAAACTGTCTCCATACCAAATTTTATCCTAATACGTTGGTTAGTTTTTGAGTTTAACACGTTCGGGCAGACCGATGCAGCGAGGGACTTTGTTTTATGATATATTTTTGTAGAACTTTTTAAGAGGGACAATCCCGTCATACATTATTGTTGCATAACTTTAACCGTTTACGCAGCGCACGCAACAGAAGCTCTCAAAACTAATAAATTGTCCCCGTTTTTGCATCATGTTTCATTACTGCTTCGCTCCTATTAGTCATAGCGTGACGATATATAACCTATAGCACTCCAGGAACAAAGGGCTATCCAACACAAAAATATTTTTTCAGTTCGAACCGGTAGTTCCTGAGATAAGCCATTACTGCTCCGCTCCTATTGGGTATAGCGTGATGATATATAGCCTATAGCACTCCACGAACAAAGGGCTATCCAACGCAAAAAGAATTTTTCAGTTCGGACCGGCACTTCCTGAGATTAGGCATTACTGCTCCGCTCCTATTGGGTATAGCGTGATGATATATAGCCTATAGCACTCCACGAACATAGGGCTATCCAACGCAAAAAGAATTTTTCAGTTTGGACCGGTAGTTCCTGAGATTAGCGCGTTCAAACAAACAAACAAACAAACTCTTCAGCTTTATATAATAGTATAGAATATAGATTTTAGATTTTACTGATATCAATTAAACAATATTGTTAACATTTTACAGATTTTGAAGTTAAAATAATTAGGTAATAAAATAAAACTTCGTGCTACAACATAGGTAATTTTTATTTCAAATAAAATTTCATTCACAATGTCTTTATTTTAATTAGAGAATTAAATGCAGTTGTCCAGATTTTTTCTAAATCCAATTACTTGATATGTTAATTACAAAGAATTACCTAAAAATTTATAACAGACGACTCTTACTGCTATCAAGCCTATGTTTAATTTTCGTGAATAATTTTACATTTGGAAATATTTTGTCTTTACACTAACAATGATTTCGATTGCCGATGGAGTCGGACTGATGTGAAGAATGAATATAATGTAATAATGAAAAAAAAGCTATAACAAAACTACATGTTAAAATTATACAAGAGTAATTAACTTCAGCTTTATTGTTATGGCAGCATTGTTATATTCAATACTAATATTTCCCAATTTATGTAGATCTAGCAAAATATAGAGTGGACTGAATTTTCAGGGAATTCATTTTCCTTACATCTACATTGGTGAGATTATTTAAACATACTAATATTATTACACTCATCTCTAGCGTTTATTAGCGCAACAAACTTACTAACTAAAATTAGCCGTTAATGTCTTTCATTTAAACCTCAATATCCTGATATACAGATCTTCTGAGATTATAAAGTTAATGCTATTATATTTATTTTGCTAAGTTAGTCATAATTATTAAAGGTTACAGGCACTTGTATTTTGGCACCATTGCGCACATTTTATTTACTACGTGAAACATTTTTAGTATTAATATTGTATGTTTTGTATAGTGGTGTTTTGAAAATTGCTTCAAATAATAATGATAATGTAGAATATTTTTAAGTATCTAATGACAATATTACTGTAAATCTTTTTAATTGATAATTGCTCATAGTTAGCAAGTATAAGGGACTTCACAATTTGCGAAATAATTAATAAATGTGTAACCTTTTATACTGTCCGAAAATAAATATAACTTTTAAAATAATAGCCTCTTGTAAAATACTATTTTTTGGAATATCCTGCAAAGCCTTTTTCTAGCAAAAACTATTGCATTTTTAACTAGCCAATGATCTAATTGTATCAAGTAAAATTATTGGAAACATAATAGTCTTACAATGGAAATATACAGTTTTAAAGTTTGTGTAATTACACCTTTACTTGAAGAAATATTGATTATTCAAAGAAAAGAAATAAAAGGAATAATTTAAAAATAACTAAGAACGTTACTACAATACTTTCGTTGTAACGGTTTTAACTCATATCAAAAAATCATATTTAATTAAGTGCCATCTAGCGGCAAGAATAGTAAAATGAAGTTACATTTATTCTCCATTTTTACTGGAAGCTTCTTCGTGGACATCTTCAAACTTAGCGCCCATCCGTTTGAGAGCAATAACGGCTGAGACTGCCTTCGCCCACCGCTTCTTGATGACATATCTCTTGAGTTTGGTTTTGGTCACGTGAAGTTCCGTACAAAGGGCGGATTGGATCAGCCACGGATGTCTGAGACTTGCTGACGCTGATAGGCGCTCACTGAAGTAAGATTTAATATTAGTTACAATAATTTACACAGTACCGATACAATATTTGGTTTAAGTTCAAGGAGTTGAATATAAACTGAATATTTGTATTCCAAAATACCTATTCTCGATCCAAATAAACGACTGAATTTAACCTTGATATATCAAAGCGCTGTAATTAAGCTAAGAAAAAAGTACAGCGCGGGAACGAAAGTGGCATCTGTCCAATGCCGCATTGCATTTAAAAACAATGCCAAATGTTTTTCCGTTTATAGTTGGAGTTGCCACGCAAATTTTATTTCTACGCTTAAAAAATATTATATTAAATGGAATATGTGGATACCTGATATTTCGCATATTGTAAATATTTTATGTCAATGGCTATGAAATGGTCTAAGGATTATGAAATAAATATTTTTAGTTTTTTAATTGTAAATTATGAAGATACATAATTTAATATTAAACATATTTTTTAAAGTAAAATATGAATAATGAAACGACAGATTTTAATAAAGCCTTATATTTTTAACAACATACGTATTTTAACAATAAATTACATATAAGTTATAAGTACAATTAAGGAACAAATGTTATTGTCTCCTAAGATTTTAATGGTCTTATTTACATACAAAAAATACAAAAATTATTGCTATTGACAATGTGTTGACGACATCCATTTCATTTCAGTCTTGCATTCCGAAAAAAACATGAAGAATTTTGAATTAGACTAGATTCATAAAAATGTCATTTTTCTGCCTTCGTTTCCTTTAATCTCCGTTACTTTGGTAACATAAAGTGTCATGTCATGGCACTGAAACCCTGTTCGTCTTTGCTTATGTAAAAATCACTTTAAGTTCGTCACTTCAGTTTTCTTTCTTTGTGTTTTCTCGTCTGATGTCTGTCGTTGGAAAAATGCGTGGAGACTTGATATGGAATTTTGTGCGAGTTGATTTGAAGGTGACCGATCTAAGGATATCGATTTATGTCGGCCGCCATTAGAGGTGCCTCCGGCCGTTCTCTCTGCTTCTACTTCTTCTGTTTCGCCCCATTTCTCCAACAGATGTAGTAAGAGATCTTTAGTTCTGTGCGCATTATTTACATCTCCTCTTCTGTATGGTAACTGCCTACCGTTTTCGGTACCGTTTACTAGTTTGTCAATTTTTTCCCGTCTTTTATCAAACTCTTGGAAAAATGTATTGCGTACTTCAACGGGCTGCTCAGGAACGTCCCTACTCGTTGTGGTTATTCTTTTAGATCGCGTTGATTTCACCCATGGCATTTTGCTGGTCATAGGTTTCTCTGCTTCCCTGTCGGTTAAGAATGACGTAGATATTTTTGTTGTTGACTTTGATGTGAAGAGTTTTTTCTCTTTTTTCGACGCGTCTCCGTTTACCATAGTTTTTGTTGTAGTCGATTTGGTTTCCTTCTTGAAGCCATTAGGTAATTTTTCTTCAGTGATTTCCTTCGTCTCTGTCACGTTTTTGTCCACTTCTTTCATACTGTTATTATTCGTTAAATCAGTGTTCATTGTTGATAACATAAATAAATGATCAGACAGTTTTTTAATTTCCTCCGCTAAGTTCTTTCTTACTAAAACATCGTGTTTTTTGTGCAAGAAGCAAGAGCTGTCTGAGGCGCGTCTTTCTACCGGATTATATCTTGTACTAGGACCTAGGAAAGTATTGTCTCTCAACGGAGGTGGCTCTAAATCATCTTCACCAAAAACTATGTCAGGAGAACTGCTTAGTGAGCTACGCGGGGAGGGTGAGCATCCACCTATAGATGATCTTTCGCAATTCGCGAGACATGTGATTTCATGTGCCTGGTTATCAAAGACGTAAGGCGAGTTAGGGTGTTCGCTCCACCGTTCGACAAAAAGCCTGAGGTTGTCTTTAGCGACGTCCAGTTCGTGTTTGGGCGAGGGCTCCGGCCGCGGCTGGGGCTCCGCTTTTACCGGGCTTCGTTTCACCAACCACTTGTGTCGCAGGCACTCCGTCGCGCTCGGTCGTGACCTGCGGCAAAGACCCCTTGTTACTATCTTCCCAACACCAATGGTTATGCCATCTGTTTACGGATGTGAATGTGATGGAAGAAGGAGACAGATTGTGAAGTGAGGATGGTTACAACTTAAGTGGTGGCTTGAATGTTTTGGTGCTTTCGTTATATGAATGATGGAAATACAACAATTAGACACCACCTAAGATGCGACATTCTTAAGGATCAAAGTAAGATGGTCTATTGTTAAAACTACGTTTCTACTCACTACGGTTTAAGACAAACTTAATATTAACATAATGGTTAGCACATCAATTCTAATTTATACTACAGTATCGTGCAATGCTTTGTTAGTTACTGGATAGTCAGTGTTGGATAGCAAAAAAAGTAACAAAGGGTCTTAAACAACAGACTGGCTTCAGCAGCTTTTGAAGATCCGAAATTTCAACATTCCATAGCAGGCACTAAACTGGGAATGCACTCTTCTAATTTATAAGAAGTTATATCACTTGTATTAACTTTGTCTTCTTAACGCGGTTATAAAACTTTATAATCTAACAACGCGACCCGTTTTAATAAAAACAAAGTAGATACGTAGTTTACTTGTTTTAATACTTCTTCTTTGGGACCATTTTTACGTTCAAATAAAGAAAATAAGCAATTCGTAAAGACATTTTAAATTCCTATAAGTAGCACAATACTTTCATTAAGATCAACTTATAAAAACTAAAGTAAAACACGGTATTCATGCATATTGCAACAAAGAAAAGCTTTGGATAGAAAATCTTTAATATTCTCAGGGGATATCATACAATGGACGCAGGATTCTGCCATTTTTAAATATGAGGTGACGTGATGCGCTTTGTCGAGTTGAATTTATCTTTTATTTTGCATCGCATTATAGTAAACAATTTCCTTATAAATAGTACTTTAGAATATTTGGGATCAAGGTTATTGAAATCTATATTTCGATTTTACTATTTGGCATAACACCAATTTGCATTTTGAATTTATTTGTCGTATGTAATGTCATGTCAAGAAATAACTCAATTATAATAATCCGAGTCTTAGATGTAATCTAACTACATAACGACATAAATGTCTAGTTTACAAAATGCATCACGTCTACAGACAGATTTAGCCTAAAAAAGAACAAAACTGAACTTACTCTTTGTCTTTCACGAGCAGTTTCTGTATGAAGTCTTTAGCATCTTCTGATATCTCGTTGAATGCTTCATCGTCGAAGTCGTATTTGGCGACGGTGACGTTGGCCATGGTTTCTATATCTGTCTCGCCCATGAACGGTGACAGACCGGATAAGCTAGAAAGAGATGGATAATGTTCATTTGTTCCGCCTTTGAAGGGCACCTCATCTCGTGGTCTGCTACGTGGATTTACAATAGAAATAATTACATTTAATCTAATAACTTTTTATGGTACATTAAGTACAGTATAATTTGAAATCTTTACAATAATTATGGTGTGGTCAAAATATTATTGATAAAACTAAGATGTTAAACTTACAGCACGTAACATATAACTCCGACGGACCACATATCAGTTCCATAGCCAATCTGGTCGAAGTTCACCACTTCTGGAGCGACGAACTCTGGAGTGCCGAAGAGTACTTGCAGCTTCTTCTCTGGGATGTAGAACCTAGCCAGACCGAAGTCTATGATCTTTATCCGGTTGCCTGACTTTGTGAGGCATAGAATGTTCTCAGGCTGTGAAAGAGACGAATCATGAATACGTTTATTTAATGGAAGGAAATATGGAAGCATTTAAGACAAGATAGAAATAACAATGATGGAATAATTTAATTAAAAAACATATTGTTTATGCACATGGAAGTTTTAAATGAAGGTAGTTTTAATTTTTGCGTGTTTTAAGCGTTCAAGCCATGTCTTGCGGATGTTAAACGTTACGCGTATGATCACTTTCGTAATTTTAACTCCTTAAAAATAAACAACGGACAGAGCAACCGATCGCCGGTCAAATAAACAATCGTCCCGCCGACAAGACAATCATAAAACTCCCGCGCATGCCTGTCCGCCATTTTGATTTACGATTTGGACGAGGACCAAGATGGAGGCACGCGGGTTTTGAATCCTAACATTGTTATCATTTGTTAACTAAACATTTGTTGGACCGGACGAAGTAGAATTCCTCATGATGGCATGGCGTAAAACATAGGTATTTGTAAAAAATCTGTTCCATGGATTTGGCTCAAAATCTACTTGTAAGTAGGTATCTAGTTGAAATAAAGTCTATACCGAATATCTTATACACAGTTAGAATCATTAATTTACATCCATTCTAACCTTCTAAACCTTGTATTAAGGATCATACTATCAGGTACGAACCCTGCGGTTATTAGTAATTGATCTCACAGACGTAGCAAAGTTTTAGCATCAAGAGATAGATCAAAAAAATAACACAAAGAAAATATAAATGAAATTACATTCATATTCATTTTGGTAAAATAACGAGCAGATTGTCACACTTAAAATCGTGTAAAACCAATCAATTATTAATTGAACAAACTTTGTATCTGGAGGTGGTGTTTAAATTCCTAACATATGCCTAGGCTACGCCTATAATTGACATTTTGTCTTTATTATAATAGATATTGTCACGTATGTATACAATATGAATTTACCTTCATGTCAAGATGCAAAATATTCTGCCGGTGAACAAACTCTATCCCCTCGCATATTTGACGCATGAACACTGTGCAGGCTCGTTCCGTAAGCACGAAGTCTTCATCAATGACTCGCTCGAACAGTTCCCCACCTGTTATCCTGGAAACAAGGAAAGAGGACTTTATAATAGTGCCTGCAAAGTTTGTTTTCAAACATGCTCTGGAAATGAAAATGCAAATTTAAAAATAACCTCGTGTGATGCGTTTGTGGTTATTTGTGTAGTAAGAATGGGTTATAAATAAAACCACGTGTCATTTAACCTAAGTAATGCATCCATGGTCTCCATAAATGGATTGTTATACGCAAAATGAACCACAATAACAAAAACATCCGTGAGCATATTTTTATCCTTACAAAATTACATACTATTCTTCTTAATATCTATATTCTTTCGGTATCTTGATAAAATCTTTAATATAAGGATAGTGGTTATACTCTTGTAGGATCCATGTATCTCTAAACGCAAATTTAGATCGTAGTACTACCATAAAATAATTTATGAAAGAAAGGAGTTATAATTTCTCTGATATATGTGTAATATACACAGTTTTTTTTTAATATTTTACTGACACAGGAAAAACCTTATGATTTCTTCAGTTGTTGTTGTGGTAATAATATATGGACAAAACAATGATGTAACTGTAGATTCGCTGGCTGTCTGCCAGCAACCAGAGTTGTTCACGAGACACATGTAAATACCAATTAGTTGTTATCATTAATTATTTTGGAAATATATTGGCCAATGTTTAGAGATGTGATTAAATTTCAATAAGTGTGGTCTTTACTTAAGAAACCTAGATTTTTTTAATAATCCATATTAATCCTTATCCTTATAGCTAGAAGTATTTAGTTGTGAATGGAAATATGTAACGAATATACAAAGTTAAAGTTTTTCTCAAAAACTTTAAGATTCATAATATTAAAAGTGCAGATTAAAATAAAACCACAAAATATTTTTCTACATTAGAATGAAGGAGAATAGAAGGCGAAATAGACACTCAAGGTGATATTACAATTTCGCAGGCATCAAAGCTATAAATCTATTAAAAATTTCAGTACTTGAAAATAGCTCGCGAACACCTGGTAACCCTACGTAAAACTGTCAGTTGGAGCATGTTTAGAAAAAAAAAACGTTTTCCGTGTTCATGCCGGCAACGTTGTGTTGCCAAAAAATCGTCACATATCGAAATAAGTATCCACGAGCGTCGACTTGGCGCCAAAATAAACCAATACGGGAGTCGCTGAGTTTCACAAGGTCGACGTTCGATCGGACAGGCTATTTGGTTTACTGTGAAACTAGTTTATAGTTCTTTGTTTTTGACTGAGACAAAAGTTCGAGTCGCTCGCGGTATAGGTACAATGGCAGCTTCAGTACCTGCGATGCAAACAGACGTAAATGTCATGTCGGATGGCTTTGATTTCTTTCACTTATAAAGGTTTAAACTAGATAAAATGATTGCAACTGCTAATGAATAGTAGGGATATTATATTTTGTAGTCGGAATAAGTTTAGAAACTTTGACTAAATTGGTTTTATCTAACTGAAATCAGTACCCAATTTCACTCATTTATAATTGTAGCAATGGTAGATGATCTTCAGATTCTTATTTATATTAAGACAATGTTGACAATACATAAAATATACTATGAAAACGTTAATGAGTTAAGATTTTGAGTAATAAATTATATGTCGCTTGAAATTTCGTAAATAACAAATGATCCGACCGTGTTTGGGACACAAAATGATGTTTACCTAAAAGTAATAAATGGAATTTACAGTGGCTTTAATCGTTATTTACGTTGCACTCGCAAATCTGGTAATTCAATATCAACGAGGAAGTGTGAAAATGAATAAATCAGACATAATATTTATTTTAAACATTATAAAATTTTGTGCAATAACAGTTTAAATTTTATATATAAAATAAATGTTTTATGTGTTGTTTTGTTCGTATAAATTTATCTCTGAGACAAATTGCCACATCAAGTTTACAAAACATTCGACTCAACCTTGACCCATTTCTCTAGTATCCGACGAAATTCTGGGATTTTTTAAAAAGATTTTATTGGCATGGCCGTGAAACGTATTTCGATACGTTCCGCAAAATGTTTGAGCCACGGGATTTTTCCGTCAATTTAGACGTGATGAGTAATTTCTTTGTTTGTTTACTTCATCTCACGAAACGCCATGTTTGTTTTCGTTAAAATTTAAATTTAGAACGTTTGAATGAAAATTCTGCGTCAACGGTAGCGGTGTTCATAGTATTTTGCTATTTTTTACGGCCAAGTGACGTCATATGGATTTGGTTTTCTCAATTTATTACACTAACTGATATTCTAATGTTTATTTTGTATTCATGAAAAATACATTGACGTAAGCACTAAAGTCGACGATATTGGCGTCTGCGGCGTTAATATATTTGTACTAAATTTGCATGATATAAACTAGAGGAGATGTAATTGGAGAAACTTTAAAAAGGTTGCACATGTTACCTCTTATTGTTCATTATCTTAGCTGTGGGGGAACAGATGTGTTTCCTAAACAAACAAAGTAGTAAACGCCATCTGTTGGCATAATCGCATGTTACAAAAATAAATTACATTTGTTCTACGTCTTGTTTGACTATGTTTTGTACTAATTATTTTAGCAATTGAACAAGATGTGACACGTAACATATTAAGCATATTAATTACTATTTATTTCTTGGTAATCTTTGGGTGGGCTTTTTTGATAGATAATGATAAGAATTAGTACATATATAATACTTTTTGATATTAAAACGACTACGTTGTCTTGATACCACAGACTAAATAAAACTTTTTGACTTCCATAGACACACGAATCTCACAGATATTTGTACATCCATAAACTAAATTATCTGGACACAAATAATGCACTAAATAAACTATTTATTTTAATTTATTTTTTATTACTTTTAAATAGGTGTTTATAGCACTACGCAAGGAAGATCTAAATCTAGCCTACCTATTACTAAATATAGGCTTTCAGAAAGTATTCACCTAACTGATCGCATTAATGCCATGCAAATTACAACCGTAAAGTATTAAGATGTGTCAAAAAGGTGAAAGTAAGTGAAGTTGTAGTGACTCATAAGAACGATGTAAATATTCACCTATCATTTGGGAAAGTAACACGAAATGTACAGTTAACCAGTGACCATGAGGTGGTTTTGTTATCGGGGTTGTCCTAACCGCAACAGGCGACATTGTATGACGCGTTATGTTTACCTACTTACGATGAACATAAGAATGAGTGAATGAATGGTTATGACTTTAGTGGTTGTTTACCATTATAAAAAAATTACACGATAATACTCAAGTCATTAAACTCGTAGGTAATAAGAACCTAATAGAAGTAAATTATTACTATAAATTATGAAGTTATTGCATTATAATAATAGGGATGGTTGAATTTATTGATTTTGCCTTTTATAGTTATTACCAAAATATTACAAATTATGGTTTTTTTCATAAAAAAAATCGAAATCTTCAGATTTGGCAGATATTAAATTAGCAGATTACCTACCTTATTAAATCAACTAACGTTACGACATTACAGTAATAAAATAATTTCAGACAGCTGTGATTTCATTAATAGATCATATTAAAATTCTCTACATTACTATATTTTATAATGAACAGGCGAACAAAGGATTGACGTAAACCTGTTTGGTCGTGTTCCAAGGGACAGGAGTCTGGGAATAAGTTGATTGACTTCGGGCAGGCGATGTAGACGTTATAGCGATACAGAGAGGGAAACACGTCAGTAACGTGAAGCAGATTATAGAACGGATCGACGAACTAGTCGTAGTGTTTGTAACAACACTATATTTATTGCGTATCATAGACAATAAAAACTGAAGTATAAATTTCTAAATGTAAAAATTAAAATTAATTTCACTTAATTAGTGTTGTGGCTGCAAATACGGGCTGTGAACCGTGAAGTTCTGGATACAAGTTCTTGGTCAAGCAACTAATAATGTGAATTAATCGTTTCTAAATGACGCCGAAATTTTCCGATACTGGAATTAGCAGAAACATCCGGTATAATTTTGACAACCATCAAGAGACGTTTCTACCTATATCCAATGTAACTCCAATGATTTTTTCGTCTCATAATAAAATATTTTTATGACATATATTTAGCTACTCCACGCCCTTTCTAAAAGATTTGTACAAATAAGGCCACGATTAATCCGTCATATTCGAAGACATCTAAGTCTTAATTGCACGGACTCATCGCTCTATTACAAACCGATATCGGCATGAATAATGTCTGCATTTAGCTTCCCACGTCCAGTGACGCATACAAGCATTAAAAGCGTCAAAGTCAAGTGCCCCCCGTAAATGGCGACGGGCGCAACGTATCTAATATAAAATCAAGCGTGGCGTCAGGCATCAGGCGTCAGATATTACGGCGCATAGTTGGCGCGACGCCATCTTGGACGGCGTACGACACGTAACGTTTACGATACGATTGTTTCCGTGATGAAAAAATGTTTTATGTTGTTGTAAAACCGTTTTTGTTGAGAACGTTATGTAATGTTCTCAGTTTTTGCGATTTGGTTTTTGAAAACATTCTTATTTGAAATTAGTACCTATACCAACTATCGTTTTTAATTTTTAATGTTATACCTATTATATTTCGTTATTTAAATAATGCAATAAATATCTGTCACTAATCATCAAGTATCAAACATATAAATAAACTATGGAACTTAAAATACACTAGAAAAAAGATACCATATAACATTTTTTGTTTTTGAGATTAAAAGAATATCAGCCTTTCGTCTACTTGCCAACGCTATGAATATAGTAAAGCGGAGGCATTATGAAAAACAATTAGCATTTATCTAGACAAATACACACCTGTACAAAATTAGTAAAGTAATTAGTGCAAGGTCGTTGTCTCTCAATTAGTTTGCAAATCAAATATTCATAATTAATGACCTCTCTTGGCAATGGACCATAAGAAGTAAGATTATTAATTGTTTAGCACAATATATCAATGTTAGTTTTTATTAAAGATATTTAATATTATCTATGACTTTGTTAGCGTAATTTTATATTAAAAATATTCCGAAGAAGACGGCTATGATTATTATGTTATAGTATAATTATTTTCAATTACATCGCTAATAAAAGACTAAAGACTCTATAATCTATACTATTATATAAAGCTGAAGAGTTTGTTTGTTTGTTTGTTTGTTTGTTTGTTTGAACGCGCTAATCTCAGGAACTACCGGTCCAAACTGAAAAATTCTTTTTGCGTTGGATAGCCCTTTGTTCGTGGAGTGCTATAGGCTATATATCATCACGCTATACCCAATAGGAGCGGAGCAGTAATGGCTAATTTCAGGAATTACCAGTCCAAACTGAAAAATTCTTTTTGCGTTGGATAGCCCTTTGTTCTTGCAGTACTATAGGCTATATATCATCACGCTATACCCAATAGGAGCGGAGCAGTAATGGCTAATCTCAGGAACTACCGGTCCAAACTGAAAAATTCTTTTTGCGTTGGATAGCTCTTTATTTGTGGATTGCTATAGGCTATATATCATCACGCTGTACCCAATAGGAGCAGAGCAGTAATGGCTAATCTCAGGAACTACCGGTCCAAACTGAAAAATTCTTTTTGCGTTGGATAGCCTTTTGTTCGTGGAGTGCTATAGGCTATATATCATTACGCTATACCCAATAGGAGCGGAGCAGTAATGGCTAATCTCAGGAATTACCGGTCCAAACTGAAAAAATCTTTTTGCGTTGGATAGCCCTTTGTTCGTGGAGTACTATAGGCTATATATCATCACGCTATGGCCAATAGGAGCGGAGCAGTAATGGCTAATCTCAGGAACTACCGGTTTGAACTGAAAAAATATTTTTGTGTTGGATAGCCCTTTGATCCCGGAGTGCTATAGGCTATATATCATCACGCTATGACCAATAGGAGCGGAGCAGTAATGAAACATGTTGCAAAAACGGGGAAAATTATTAGTTTTGAGAGCTTCGGTTGCGTGCGCTGCGTAAACGGTTAAAGTTATGCAACAATGATGTATGACGGGATTGTTCCTCTTAAAAAGTTCTAAAAAATATATTATAAAACAAAGTCCACCGCTGCATCTGTCTGCCTGAACGTGTTAAACTCAAAAACTACCCAACGTATTAAGATGAAATTTGGTATGGAGACAGTTTGAGACCCTGGGAAGAACATAAGCTCCCGGGAAAATATATAGCGTGACTTTTATAACGGAAAACTTTAGCCCCAAAAATTTTATAACGCGAGCGAAGCCGCGGGCAAAAGCTAGTCATACAATAAAAACATTTTTTTGGATACGTACTTAACCTCGTAATAATTCATAAATTTATTGTGCCATTGCAAAGTTCATTTTTGCAACTTTTAAGGATAATATATAAATGCTGTGTCGGATGGTATGAACGGATGTCTGCTGATGATTGAATACGTCGGAGCAATTGCGGCTTTATGTTTAAATTGTTTTTATTTTAAAATAATAAAAAGAAATGTTAAAATAAAGATGTTTATTTTAAATGCTATTCCTGAAGAGTACGCAATAGTTTTTTTTAAAATAAATTATTATGTTACACCGGAAGACTTCGATATATTTCTGAGAGGTGACGAACTATAGAAATTAGATAGTATAGTACAATATTTTATTTTAGACTTAGAACGTCTTATAACGTTTTATATCGTCCGGTGTTGTTCATTATAAGTTAACGTCGATTATAATTTTTTTAATTAACTTGCGATTTTTAGTCATTTCGTACCTTGGTTTGAGAAAGGCAAATTGCGCAGTATAAGATAAGAATAATATAATGCACACGGATTGAAATCATTGTTTATGTATTATGCGAGCTCATGGTGAAATATTGATAAATTATTTACATTCTTTGGAAATTTTGTAAACATATATCTACTATAACTCATCTACGCTGTCAAATATAGTCTAATATTTAGATAAACAAAAAGCTTTCTTAACGCTACAAATATTCATATAGATTATATTGGCTTAGTTATATATTTTTTTATTTCACCATCTTATTCGAGACGTGCATATCTTGTCAGTCATAATTCAGCATGTAACCTTGACGTAATAATACGTCTAATTGTATCACATTCTAAAAGACAGCCAACAATTCAACAACATTGCTATGTAACAAATATTTCCATTTAAGTCTTGCCACTATCTACATCTAACTTGAGCCAAACATTTGTAGAACACGCAAACATTTGTTCCAACACGACATAAATGAGTTTGACCATTATGCAGTGCAATAAGGAAGCAATTAAAGTTAATTATAAACACTTTTTACGGATGTAAAGTTATAATTTAAGATCAAGCGAAATCATTGTATTACGGATGATTCAAAATGTAAACTTGAATTAAGTATGTAGGTGCTTATTAATCCAGAATAACCATTGGTAAACATTTCCTGTGTTTTTATCTGAGTCACGTCACAGGTTAGAATTTGCGGTAAACTAAAATTGTATTACCACGTCAAGGAAGAAAAAAAAATACATGTACTTAAATAATAAATATCAGAAAATACCTTTTCCTTTAAAGTAATACTTTTTACTTAGAGATTGACTGCCTCTGTGGCGTAGTGGTAATGCGTATGCGGTATGAGTACAACCACTGCACTGGGTTCGAATTTCGGGTTAGGAAGTTGGCGCTGTAATAGTTCCGTGCCTGGGAAAGCACGTAAAGGCGTGGGTCCTGCGCCTGTTCTCTCCGGTCATGACGGATTACCATCTCACCAGACTATCGTTAAGATTAACCGCCGTGGCCAAAATTCGTCTAGGAATGTACTCTAATATAGCGAATATTACAAATTTTAAACCAATTAACTCATTAAAAGATAGACTATTGCAATAGTCATTACGGCGCGGCGTCCCTATACGTCACAGTTGTCAGAAATACGAAACTAAAAGCGCATACATCACATTACATTTCGGTGAGACGGAAACTTAATTATATATGAGGACGTGATTACACGTCACGGTGTAAAAGGGAAATTACTATGTTATTAATACGTTAAGACGTCCACCTGTCGTCGGGTCGTCCGTTCGCTGCACTAATTATCCACCTGGATTACTCACGTTTATTTATACAACGCCCTAAAATCTCGCGGAAGTGACGCGGATTCCTCATTATGAGTGATGACAAGCCGTTATGCGGTTGAAATGTGGGAATAATTCGATATTGTAAGTATTTTTTAATTTTCGAACGTCCCGAAGAATAAAAAATAATAAGCGTCGACACTCTTAAGGACGTTATAGGACGGTTAAAGATTAGGGTACGTTGGTGAAACATATTAACTGTAAGTTGGAAAGAAAATACTTCAGCGTGATGTATGGTGTCGAAAAAGTGGAAATAATAAAAGTGTAAACGTCACTCAACAGCCGCCATCTTTATGTCACATCTGTTATTGCGTAAAGGTGATCTGTTATTGCGTTATTTCTAAGATTAACAAATATGATTTCTATTTGAAAGAGGTGTCTTTGTTCATACCATTAATGTTTCAACACGGCAGAGGTAAGGAGCTGCGAATTTATAGCCTCCTGAAATGTTTATTGTTTTACAAATATGCCGTCTCCGCAGTACATTTATGTCATAAACCCTGTTCTAATTTACGATGTAGGATTGGGTTTGAAATAAAGTTTTATTCCGTTTTTACGATCAGAGGGATCTTGTCTCTTACGGTGGTTGTTGGTCTTCTTCCGTTAGTGGATTTTGGATGTTGGAACATGTGTTGTTGTTTGGATGGCGAGTAAAGCGAAATTAACTCTGCATCCTTAATAAAATTAATAAATATAGAGTTAAATGATGATTTATTATAATTACAAAATAAAATAATAATCATCGAATTACCTCAAAGCTTTGATGACCATGCAAATTGCTCATAATTTTTATAATTAATATCATAACAATTAACGTAAAACGAAGCGTCACGTTTGCCACGTTTGTTTCAAATGATAGATGGTAGGCGCACACGACAGCGCGAGCGTCAATTACATCTGTCCTTAACCCACATGTGGCGTCAAGAATCGAGACATTTCCCAGATTTTGCTCATCTGACTCACGTGCGATGGAATCTTTCTGTATTTACTATTCGATTACAGCTAAATAGAGTAAGATTTCGCAGAACTTCTGGGAGTCCATGATTTATGGGCTACGGAAGAGTTGTTTGACAGGCATCTTGTTAATGTTATAGTGCAAGGTCAAAACAAAGAGAATTTATGTATATATAGTCTATGTTTGGAATACATTTGATGTATGCTTAGGAAAGAAAGCTAAACTGTTGAATTTGTAGATTCGTTTGAGAAGCATGAACCTTGGAGCTTGAACTACTTGTTTCAAATGTCTACCGTTGACAACAAAATTTCTTTAGAATTATTTTTTACTTAAAGTCAAACTTCTATTGAAATCTCATTGGTCATGCCAAGAATGAACTCAAGAGACAAGTTCTCGCCTCAAATGTGAAAGTATTGTCTTCAATTGAGACGTACCTACCTACTTTTGTCTTACAATTCGAAATATAATTTGGTCGCGTACCATACATGTGACTTAACATACGTTCCTACGTACGCAGAATGATAAATTATAATTCCTACATGTGTGAATAATGTTTCGACATTAGAAATAAAACAGTGTGACGGAAACGCTCCGTTGTGCCGCGGCCGCGTCTGCTCGGACTCGTGTCGTGTGATTTTGATGCTCGGGATGTTTGCGTTCGTTTCCTCGTTCATACATCTTTAAGATTGAAGGAAAGGTCGTACAGCACAAATTCCATTGCTGTGGTTAAAAAAATAAACACTCTCAATATCTTGGATATTGATTATCGTGTGAGAATAAAAAGACAGACGTGGCCTTATGGACTCAGTTTCCTTTGCTCATTTCATTCAAAGAAATAAAACTGAAAAGCAAACATGGTGCAAACATGTGTTGTATTTTAAATATACTGTGTTGTATAAGCATATGCGTCATGTATAAATGAATTGCTTTGTTGAACGTGAAACATTTTGTGTCCAACGTAATGAGAAATGCCATTAAATCTACCACATAATTCTTCGAATTAATTGGACATTCACATGAATATAATCGATGAAATAATTATGTTTTATTAACCACTCTATTTTCCGATAGGAACTAATAGCACAACACACCTGATAATATTGTATTCTCCCCATACGTTAATAAAAAGAAATATTGAACATTTATAAACAGCACACATTTTACATTACCTAAGTTCTCTCATACCGAACACGCCTATGTTCAAAACGATAGAAACGTGGAATATCTAAACACGTTCTATTTACGCCAGGGTCGTATTTAGTGATAAATATTTACTCACAGTTCGAGGACGACGCACATATATTTGCCCCAGTCGTACGCATCGTACAACTGAATCAGACGAGGGTGCCGGAGCCGGCGCATCACCTCCACTTCTCTTTCCACATTGCGTCTCTCATCTCTCCTATTTACGGACACAAGTTTCGCGGCTAACTCCAGCCCTGTGCTTTTCTCCCGGCAGAGGTAGACCGTTCCGAATTTGCCCCTGGAACAAAAGATTATAATGACTAATACACAAAGGAATTTTGAAACACGTTTGTGCAGGCTGCAAAAAGTGTTTGCCGGAATGTGAAGTTGTTTTTTTAAATGACGTGACCTGACATCGTTTGTAAATATTGTCTGCATAAGCGAGTTTTAAATTTAGAAAAGATGAGGCCTTTCAGTCTGCGGAATTGTGGTTTTATTTTAGTAAATTTTTTAAATCTTAGTAAGTGCAAGATGAATATTTTACCTCGTTTCTACGAGTCTCTCAAAAACAATTGTCACATTAAATGACCGGGCAAAGTACATTTTAACCATTTAAATTACTGCGACAAAACATAAAACCACATTATAAAAGTCAAATATAATATAAAGTAAGCAAATTACTGTGCAACTGAAAAAAAGACTAGATGTTAAGTCCATGTTATTTGACATCCTGGTAAAGTAATAATACCGTAAAAGTTATTGCCTCAGCATGAATAATCCTTAGAAAGGATGTCGTTCTAAAAACTATGAATAATATAACGCAGGACGTGATGTTTCTTTTTTATGTTAATTGCGTCCATTTCTTTGTCATATTAATGTTGTATTATTCACTCGTTCCCGCTAAATCTTTCTCCTTTTGTTTCTGAGGAGTTGTCGCACAATACAGTAACACTCATAGTCAATGTAACGTTTGGTTTAATTTAACACAACTATCAAACTCCTTTCTTAGTGACTATCTCGGTAAATGCGGTCCAAAGTCTACGATTAAAAAGTCATGTATCATAGTCGCCGTGACGACTTACTTAGTTGGTAATATTATCTAGTTGGTCACGAAACGCGATTTCACATTTGGACCAACTATTAGAGTGGATACTTTATTACTTTAGTTAGTAATATCGAGTAGGTAATATCATTCTATCTACGCGTATTCTTGTTCTATAGACTAGTATATAATCAAGAGTAACTAAACTACTCTTAGCTGTTTTATCAGTTTGCTTTTCTTAAGCCATAGGATCACCATTATTTCGCTTAAAAGATAACAAAACTCGAACGCAATAACTTACCGGCCAATCTCCGAGAGCATTTCAAAAAAGTCGTTAACATCCGTATTCCTTTTAACGGTGACATCTCGATACGGGAATGGTGGTTCAATTTCTGTAACAAAACAAAATTGTGGATCAAGATATGCAGTTGGTATAATGGTTGGAACATTTCGATAAGCGTTTCAGTAAGTAACAAAAAATCTGGTAATGTGGACAGATTAAGGATTACGGGGATGAAACCACTTTAGAATGATAGTGGGGGAAATTTATTGTTCCGAAAAGATCCTTCCAGAGTCGACTAATCGAGCCGACAATTTATCCTTCCTTGGAGTAAATGGTTAAAGAATGCAACGTGTTTCGGCATTTCAAAAGAGATTGTAGATTCCGTAACATTTACTAAAGTTCTCAGTGAAGTCTATGATGCCAGTATCGTGAACAACGATAAGTTTAAAATGCATTAACCAAGTCAATTTAAAAACATACAGCTCAAGAAAAAAAACATTGAGGCGTCACGATTAGGCATTCCCATTTAGATAGGTCACGCCAAAATACTTGAAAGAAGTGCCCTTGAGCTACTCGCTTTGACTTCGATTCTGAATAGGGCACCTTAATGACTCGTTCACCCGTCGATAGAACCTGCATAGGTCATGGAAACAAGTATTCGATTTGAGAAAGGAACTGTAACGAAACCGAGATTATGCAGCAATCGCTTATGTCACGTGTGGAACTAAACATTTGTCTGCACCTACTACATCGATATATCAATAGGACAATGTAAATCTAAATTATATCAGTTAAAATCTTTGACGCCATTTGAATAGTCAATACATGAGAGTAGTCAGAGAATTTGCTAGCCAGCATGGCAGCGTAAACGTCATCGTTGTATGTCCAAATGTCCAGCACCTTCTTTGTAATCGGCATCAGACATTATAACTTCTCTAAAGCCCAAATAATTACTTATCCTTTCCTAATTACTACGTCGTTAAAGTTTCTCAATGTCTCCATCATTCCTTAGCCCACAGGCATTCTCTTGCTAACAAACTATAGAAATTTATAATATCAGTCTTATATTGTACTGTCCGACTGCAGGGCACGAGCCTTTACTACTCAATTAATACTCTTTGGTAAATATAGCCAGTCCATTGCCACACTCACAATACCAATTGTATTCTGTATAGCAGTTTGTACTGATGTAGCGACCGAATAATTCCTTACTTATAATGGAGTGCACGAATCGACCCAGATACGGCGCTGACTGAAGCACATTTCGAGCGGTTGGCATTTTATTGTGAAACACTTCGCCGTTTACTCAAATAACTTCGTATTGGAGAATTACTATAACTTGTTATTATCGTTGTTTCCGTTTTTTAATAATATTCTCATGTTTAACAACTGAATGAGTCTGTTAATGGCTTGATGGTAAGTGATTGTTTATAAATAGTGGGAATATATAACACTCGTGTATAATAATTACTGCCTGTGATGTCTCTGAAACCAAAACGATGCATGTCCCATACAATAAAGACTACCAAGAATAATCTGACTGCCTCGGTGGCGTAGTTGTATTGCATGTCCGGTACAATAGCGCTCTGAGGTCCTGGGTTCGAATCCCGGGTCGGGCAAAGTGATATTTGGGTTTTTCTGCTCAGTATCAGCCCGGAGTCTGGAATTTGTGCCCGATACGGCGATAGGCTCGCCCCCTTGCACATCATGGGACGGAACATACTTGGCGAAAAGTGGGTGCCCTAGTTGCGCCTCTGCATACCCCTTCGGGGATAAATGCGTGATGTTATGTATGTATTATGTTATGTATGTAAGAATAATCCATATCTCAGGAAAGCAAAAATTATTTTGATCTTTTCTTTTAAAAGTCTTTAATGCAATACACATTTGGAGGTTTTATTATCACCTGTATCAATAAGTGAAAAGGTATTTTTCCATCTTACTATAATTATTACATCGGGTGCATCACACTTTTGGCAACTTCTCAGCTCGTTATAAAAAGCAAGTGCACATGTCTGACCTTTGCATTTGTCTACTGTTTAGTTTCGGGCACATGTTTACGATAAATTATATTAAAGTTTATATTTTATAGACATTTATTATTAATTATAAAATTTTCGTGAGATATTGTCCTCTTTCTCATGTACCTGAACTTTTTAGTTTAGTTAATACATTTTTGTAAGAAGCTATCAAATTAAAGTCAAAATGAATTAACTAAATCGACCAATATCAAAAAGTATTTTAAAGAACTAGATAGTTGAATCAATGAATGCTAACCTAATACCATACAGGAAACCGTTTATTAACACACAAAACCTAATAAGTAACAACCAATAACCGATTCAATAAATCAATTTTAAATTATAAATATCGATAACCAATTAAGGAATTTAAAATTGTAAACGTATCGATAAAACATAACCTCAAACGGGCAGCGTGCGAGTTGAATGCACTTCGAGCGTTCGTAGTTCGACCACCTTTACTGCTTGGTACATGAGATTCAGATTACTCATCGATTTATAATAGTAAAGATCTTTGTCTATTGATATCTGAACGTCACTTGTTTTGCCTGTCCATGATAACACGATAAACGTCCTAATATTAAATGATGATTAATTCCAGGTGATGATAGCTTTATCTATGTTTCCTTTATAGATGTTAAATACAATATCACACCTTACTCCTTCTCAGCAACAACTCTATCACATCCAAACTTCGCGACCTACATTAGTTTTATCGGTGTAGTTTTGATTTCTTATGTTTACGCGAATTTTAGCTATTGAAATAAAACTAGTATACGGATTTTATCGCGGTTTATTGTTATATTTTTTTCCGACGTTTCGAAGACTTTGTAAATTTCGTGGTTGCAGGACGGATTGACCATTCATCAGACCACGAAAATTGCAGTCTTCAAAACGTCTGGAGAAAAATACAATATAAAAAACTGGGATAAAATCCGTGTAAATTGATGTATTTTTATTTGACATGCCAATAAAATGCTATTATAATTCCATCGACAGTGCAACTAGAAGATTCTTGAATGACGATGACGTTTAGAGATGGAGTATTCATGTCTGATTGATATACAAAGCGATAAACATTGATGTGTCCGATAATAGCGGCAAAGCAGCCAATATCTATGCAGGCTATGAACGACGCTCTCATTAAAATTGGCAATTACTACAGCGACAATTGAATTGGTTAATTCCTTTGAACGATAGCATTCTATTTTTAAAACAAGGCTTTACGCATGATCGCTTGTTAAAGAAGATGAAATTCGGAATTAGGCGATGTCAGGCCTTTTAATTATACACGAGGATACTTTACATATTTATCTATGCTTACTTAAAAGACTAATCTTTAGCGGCAAGTGGTAACTTTCCAGAGGGAACCCGACACAACATGTAGGTATTAATATGTATAAATGCGGTCTGCAAATCTAACAATAATTAGTTTCTACTATAATTAAATTCTATATAAAGGAAAGCTGGTGGTTATATGGACCCTTCGCTCCTGCTACTCTATTGTTGTATACTTTACGTATTAAATGCAGCATCCATGACAGCTTCTATAGTATCAACGTAAAGAAAATGTCCGGAATTAATTACGCAAATTGTAATTTCCATGCAAAATCTTCTGAAGTTGTTTAAAGAAAGTACCCGAAATCGATTTAACGACGTATGTCAATACGTGAGTTAACGGTGCATTTGGCACAATTTGCATAATTTTAAACAAAGAAAGTATTGCTTAAGACATTATAGCGTTATTCACAATTTTAGCACGCACGTACCAAGAACCGGGAAATATGAAACTTATGATAATTGATATCGGCCTGGTTTGAATAAGTGATTTTTCTGTTTCTTTTTGTAAATATTGAATTAATTCGTAGGTATTCACTAGAACAAGTTAGGTAGAGGATACTTTTTTATGAGATTATATATGGCATCCAATCACAATATTTAAAACTATTAAGGTAGTTCTACCTTATCTTAAAACCGTTGGGACGATAAATAAAAAAAACTTTCAAGAAAAAAAATTCGTACCAATTATTAATTCACCTGCTCCATTATTATGCTGAGGGTGGTGTATCCGTCTGGATGGCTGGCATAAGGTGGGAAAACCATCACGATGACTCGCCGCGCCGTGGTTTACATGCAAATACGCCATTTTGTGGGCCGATACACTGATCATTATCGAATGATTTAACATTTCGTTAGTCATCAAGGCTTGGTCGTCTAATAAAATGATTCTGAATTCTACACATGATAAATTTGAAATGATATAAATACTTATTTCGTAAAAGAAACTAATGCATCAATGATAGATTATACGCTCTACCAAATTATATGCAATATGTTAATTATCCAAGTGCTAAATTAGTTAGGCAATCTTGCCAAGATCTTAGAAATAATTTTCGTATACATATCGCCAGCTTAACTGTATTTCGACATCACGACTTCCTTTTACTTAACTTAACCTACATTTTGTGATGATTCAACCTCTGCATCATCTCAACTGATGTCAATATCTGCATTTTAAACCTAAATTATTTTAGTGAAATGTAAAGTCAAATTTACTATTATTCTTTTAAAATCGTGACGTGTTATGGCAATTGTTATGGCCTTTAAGCGAGATTAAAATTAGAAAATTGGCAGAACTCGACTTCTGTAAGTAATTTTTTTTACCATGTAAACAATGACGGTAATCGATTTCTGCGTATTTTGAAGTTTGCCTGACTTGCATGTATAGAATTGTTGAAATATTTCTACTAGTGTATTATCTGGCAGTTTTTACGCAATATATTGCTGCGAGAATTTGCTGGTTTAAAGTAAACGTCACTAAGCTATTACTTTTATTGTTTTGCTGATGGTAGTATATATTTTATATCCACCCGGACAGCGAACATCGTCCACGAGGTGTTAAAATCCATGTAAGTGTGGCTTTACGTATTAAAGTGTGCCATTGTGGCTTACGTTAGTGTGTCGCGTCCGGGATAAGCCTGTGTATCCGGTTCCAACAGGCCGACATAATTGTGTCGACTGCCGAAGGTTAATAACTCTCGACAGTTGACATTCTAATGAACCCTATTCCACTTTCCATCAAGTAGAGTGAGACCACTTTGCCCTGCCATATAAAAAAATAATAAAAAAAATTAAAATAAACAATAACTAATCCCACTCCACTCTCCATCAGCAGGGTGACTGCCGAGAAACGTCAGAGGAAGCCCGCAGCCGTCCCAAATGTGCCGAAGAGGGCCACCGCGGAGTTTTAGCTGGTAGGCCGGGCATAAGTTTAAATTGTATATAGGGTTAGGGACTCGGCCCGGCGGTCGCCTGAAGGTCACCATCAAATCCGGGCGGCTCAACGCCGGGCCGTAAGGCACGGTTACCCCAGCATAACCGCTCAGTCGCCCCCCACAAAGGCTGGGCGGTAGTAATAAGGCACTTTCACCGCGAAATAAAAAAAAATAAGGGTGACTGCCGAGCCCGTATAAAAAAAAAACAAAAAAAAAAATTAAGTTTAAGAAAGAAATTATTATAAGAAGAATGTTAGCGTTACTTTTAAAAGTTCACTTGCCGCCATTTGTTTCGCTTTATCAATCGACCTTATCTGCTAGAAATGTAATTGGTGTATTGTAGTTGCTTGTATAATGATCTACTTTACTCGTTAATTAATTTACTGAAACACGTATATTTGGTTTAATTAATTGATCTGATTAAACATTTAACTATTTTACAAATTGTTGAAATTCGAGTAAACTAAGTTTAATAGTCATTTAGTGTATAACAATTGTTAAAAGTAAAAAAAAATTGAATCAAAGTTTAACCGACCTTATCAGGGTATGAATAATATAGAAATATTGATAACTAATAACATTTTACGATGTTCATAAATTTACAACAAAATATTTGCGCTGGTCACAAATTTATGTCAGATTACAATCTAAATTATTGCAAATATTTTAAATATTGAGTAACATTAAATTCCTTGTCACTTGATTGCGTTACAATAATCTAGTTTTGTATTGCATTTTCATTGTTCTTTATCCGATAAGAATGTAAGGAAACGTGGACTTACACACGTTGGACATTGATTATGTACACAACGGTATTAATTAAAATTCATCAACCTATTAATACCAATGCTTGTACTAGTATGAAATATTAACAGTAAACAGACCAGCGTATAATGTTCTACAGTGCAAAAACTACGAAATGCAGAGACAAGTATTCTAACATGTGTAAGGCTGTTTTTGCTTTATTGGATGCATGGTAATTGTCACAGTGATTTTTTTTAAATAAGTTTCCGATGGCCTTTTTTTGAAGGCTTTAAACTTATTTCCAAACGCAACCCTGACACAATTCGTAGTTTCAGACACTTAATGTTAAATATTGTTTTTTTGGTTTTTCCCATTATCAGGCAAGGAGCCAAACATGATGTCTATTGCGTTGTTACCCGAACATATAGTTTTAAAAATAAAATCACATGAATGGACGGACGAACGGCCAAAGACTCGCGTAACCTTCTCGCTGTGCTAACCGTCCTACCGGATACTTGGCGACTGTACATCTAACACGTGCTTCCAAATCATATTGTTTTATATCGTTTCAAAATAAATCTAGCCAGAACGTGACTAACCTGTGAGTAACATTCACAGATTAGAAAAGGAATGTCGCATAATTTTAAATTTAAACGTCATTTTGTATTATAGTCACAGAGAATTCATATTTTAAATTAAGAACACATTCGATGTTCAGTTTATTTTAAATTTAAAAACAAGCGGTTTATGACCTTTTTAATATTATGAAAACAAAATCACCTCCTAGGCAAATATAGTATCCTATTAAAATTGTTTTTCACGATAGATTTTTTTTAATAAACTCTAGCCTGCGCAAAAAATGAACAATATATCTTAATGATATATTTTCTCACCTAATTTAATCAGATCCGTTGTCAGATTATAGTTCTAGAATTATTCTAACAAATCGCGACCACTTTTGTTGATATAAATTCACTAGCCGCAATTATATTTGACACGGCATTTGTTCGAACGAGGTTAATACGGCTATAATATCGGCACAATAACACGCTAATATGAGTTCGATGACATTTGTCGTGTGCAAACCGCAGTGGTGTGAGTCGACAATGATTGAACCGTTAGATTATGACCTAAAATTCTTATGCTTACTGATTTTTTGTTGTAATTGAGATTGTGTTTACGGGAAGTATTGTGTTAAACATTTAAGTTTTTATATTTTATTCAAGTGAACAATTTTGATGATTTGATAATATGCCGAGTTAGCCGATGATTCATACCTTTACTATCGCCTAAAATCAAGTAAATCTTACGTGATAATAAAAACAAACACACACTTTGTAGGTATGAATATATTATGTTTTAAAAAAATCTTTATTGCATTTCTGTCAATTTAAAGCTTATTTTTTGTTAGTTTGAATGACGTAACATTTAACATTATGCTTTGAAGATATGACGCTATTATAAGACAAATGGTCATCAGTTCAAGACTGTCATCAGGCGACGTATGCTGTCGTCGGTGATTCGAAATATTCGGTCGAGTTGAGTCGAAAATAAATTTGAATTCCTTAGCACTGCCAAAAATTGCGTGTTTTGTTTATTTTTATTAATTTAATGGGCCCTGATGAGACCGCTAAGTCCCGTAGAGAGCTTTTGTCAGTTTACAAATTGTGATCAAAAATAGTTTTTTTTTATTAGGTATATTTGCGAAGGAAATTTTTATACGCAGCCGGGACTTGAGATTTATGTAACTTTTTTATTTTGGTGATTTTGTATTTTTACAGCTATAGCGCTTGGTTCTAGATTTATAAAAAAAATATGTCACTCAGTAGTGTAAGCAGTGCATAAGAATAAATGTTCAATTTAATGTAAAATAACGAAGTAAGCTACATATCCGGAGTTTAACTAAGGATTTCTATGTTGATAAGAAACTTTTTGGGTATAACATCTTAGTTCTAAGGCTTAAATTAAGTGGAACTTACCTCCGACTGGATCTGTTTCGTCAACGTGGATCATATCTGATGATCTGTAACAAATAAAAGAATTATAAGGCAAAGATAACAGTGTAATTCTTTTTAAACTGTATACTGGTTTAAATCACCTTAGAATATGGTGGGTTAAGGTGCGTTGGGGTTAAATCGGACGCTTTTTCGACGTGTTAAACAGTGTTTTCGAATTATTTTTTTACAAGAATTCTATAGAAGTTATCATAATGAATCATTAACATAGCTACATGTTATTAAATATACTAAATGGTATACATTTTTTCAATTCTTTATATATAACAGTTAATGTTTTATAAGGCTTTAAAAAAGTACCATACTTTTAGAAATGGGTGAGAAAGATAGGACCTGCACAGGTATAGTTCGGACTACTATCTAAAAGCATCTATGATACAGAGATTCTAAAATCCATAAAAAGAGCATATTCTGATCTAGATAATAATTTTTAAACATACAAAAAAAATTATAAATATCTTCAGATATTTTTAGAAACGAACTTTGTTTTTTTAATAGTTCTAGGCATACGATCTTACCTCATATGAGTGACACTGTAGATACTTTTAAAAATATTCGAAGAAATAGTACATACACGTGTAAATAAATAACAAATAAAGAAAATTGACCTTTCACCTGAACTAAAAAAAATTACATAATTAATGAATTCAGACGTCTTCGTGTATAAATTTTGACAAAAACTTGCAATATTTTACAAGTGCTCGATCGAACGATTTTAATCCGTTCTTTAATGACAAATAATTGTATGGGTAAAGATCGGATTTCAGGGAATATACGTATTTCGACAAATTTGAATAAACAAGTCACAAGATTTATTTGCTTTATGATACTATATAGCTATAAAATTAATTAAAAACAGTAAATACTCAATTAAAATTAGACAAATTCTTGCATGGGGTTAATTCGGATCTGCCAGGGAACGACGAAATACCAATATTCTGTTTGTTAGCACCGTAAACATTATTTACTTGACGGATTCACTCATGTGAACTAGTGGAACGTAGGGTACAAGATGGGGTCGCAGGTAGTGTTGTCCGAAAACAAAAATTATAACTCAATTATGAGTTATTTGATTTATACGATGTTATACCTCCTACGATCTTACCCCAACGCGCCTTATAAAATATTTGGGTGTGTGTTATCCTTTTTGGTATGCTTGAAAACATATTTTTTAAATTATCATTTACTAATGTTATAAATCTGCAAGAAATATATTTTGTTCACTTTTGACGCCATTTGTCATTGTCTCTGCTCAAAAAATTTTAATTAGAAATGTCTTGGATGTTTTGATTCACCGAAAGTGTTCCTTATTTGGGATTGCTTAGCAAGTTTTGAATAAAATATGTAAGTTTTTACTATTTTCGATTTCTTTTGTTAATTGTTCCATTTCATGTAGAACATGATAAATTATCGATAATATTTTTTATTGAATCAGCTTCAACGATATGTTGTGCTATATCGTAGTTACTTTCTAATTTGTTGAATTTTTTGTCTATAGTGTCCTTGCTCTAAAATGTTATGCGCTTGGTTTTGACTTTTACAAAATATACTATTCATGAACGAGTTTTTGGGTTACTTAATGTTTATGTTATACTTTTTCATATTATAGTTAGAGTTAATAAGAATTGTGAAGTTAAATATGAATTTGGGAGTCTATCTAAATCAAGCTGCCGTAAATGCACACAAGTATAATAAATCATTGTACTTAAGTAAAATGATGCAAACGTTGCTTAACTTCACATTTACTCTGTTAATTCCTATATTCTGAGAAAAAATTATCTTAACCACAGGCATGTATAGGAAGACATATCATTCGCATACATTTTTTTGTTTTCGTAGTGTTAACGTTTTTAAAAATGCGTCTTGGCTAAGGATTCTATATTTAAAAATGTTAAACGTATTCAAACATTTGTATTTCGAACATATCCTTAAATTGGTACATAAAATCGAGTGTTAACTTGAATTATATCAGTTGGAGCATTGTTTATGGCACTATAAAGTCGTTGATACACAATATTTTTCGTCGCGTCGCGTGCGGGCCGGTGACTGCACTTTTAATTCAGACGCGGCGCCAAAACAACGGCCCTGAACTTTATGTCTTTGTTTTGATTTTGAAACGAAGGTTTCGTTTTGAGGATTTACTTGATTTGGATTGGTTGATATCTATGTATTTGATCACCCACTTTTCGCCTTTTAAGAAAATTGTAAGGCAGTCGGCGCTCGTCAAAGATAGTTCGGACGCTAGTATAATAGTCAGTTTTGACTGATTTTTAGCGAGATATGTTGAGCTTATTAACTTCTAACTAGCTTGGTTTTATTTCAACGATCATTTTATTACGTAAAGGAAACATTTTTTAATTACTCATGCAAATGATCTTTTGTGCAGGAAACCTTGATTGCTACCTCACATTAGCGAAATGAACCTTTTCATCGTTTTAACTCGAATCTGTAAGCACAATATTCCGTAATCATCATGAGCAAATTTCGTTTCTCATTTCGCGCATTTCAGAAAGAGAAATCTTGCGAACTTGTTTTTTTCAATCACCATTTTGGAGCCGGTCTTTTATATTTTAATAAGTACTTTAACACGTTTCACACCAACGTGACATTTAATTACCGTGTAACACTTCAGCGATTGAATCCTTGAATCACATTTGGTTATCACATGGGCGGATATAAAGAGATAAGCGCGAAATAAAGAGATAACAAAAGATTATTGCAAACATGTATTACATTGGTTGATATTTCCTGGTTCAGATGTATATCGAGGGATTTATTTAAACAACGTAAAGGTGTATGTACCTTTTTAATTTATTTTTATGAAGGCATGAAATTATTGTTTTTTTTTTACAAAAAGTGGTGAAGCATCCTGTGTATATTTGGTCCGGTCTTAAATATTTTTTGGTTACGGTTCATACGGATACTACGGATTTTATGGATTAATATCCCAATCCGCTTATGTGTTCGGTGTTTTTTATTTTTCGTTAGGGTCTTGGACATCTCAAAGTAATTCTTCGTCCTTTATCTTTATCTTCGAAAGCTTCGATGAAAATGGCTATGTTCACTAAACAATCAATTCAAAACTGGTACAAAGTAATGATTTTTCTTAGTACATTGATATACGATCGACAAAGCATTATAATGGAGCGCATGGTTCGTAAATAGATGACCCAAATACGCTGCCCGCTGGACACTGCAACTAGTTTTACTATTCGTATTTATTTACCTTTGGATGTGTATTATTTTTTTTATTATTTGGGTAGTAGGAAATGAACCTTATCCTAAATAACCTATGATCTTTTTATAAAAAAAATGTTTTTAGCCGATTGATGATTTTTATGCTGTATCCGTCCCTTGTTTAAATGTAGCAGTTATATTGTAATAATATTATTTATAAGTGTCATACATGCCTTTGATTTGTATGATTACATTGTACCTTTTTAATTTGTAAGTCATGTTGTAAAAAACTATTAATGTAATTTATACTGTTCGTTTGCAAAATAAAATAAAATAAAATATGTTTTCATGTACTATCAAACAAATTTGCTACAAAATATATTTAAATAATTAAGGAGTAGAGAAATACATAAAATAAAAAAATATATATTTTATTAATTTTATACAATGCGATATTTTATAGATTTTTAGAATTCGTAATATCCCGCTATTTCTGAAAATAGAGTTCTTCTCAGAAAAGAACGAGAGAGGTTCTTGTGTTGCTTTGTTTGTGAATAGTTTACAATACAATGTCTAATTATTTTTTTTTATTATTAGATTTGGCATTTATTTCACTCCATTTTGTTTTTAAGAGATATAACAAAGGTCCAACTTGCGTTTAATTATTCTATACTTGTAACTTAACTGAGTACAGTTCTAATATGGCAAAGATTAAACTATAATATAACTGAATACTACCCAGACACACAATTAGTATTTTCACGGTATGGTGATGCTTATCTTAAGTCTAGACCGATGCTAGAGCTCTATGATTGAGCTTATCAGATAATCGTTCTTAATTTGACGCTGTTTGCTATTCCAAGTGCTTGCCCACAGCTATTTATAAATGGATGATGTTTGTAGGCATTTGTATTAATTCCAAAGTCTATGTATGTTCTTATACTTATATGCATTTGTAATTAATTTTAATAGATTTCAAACATTGACGTACATTCTATAGACACGAACATCCATATAAACTATTTGTTCAAAATCAGAACTAAAATGGCAACCAAAACGTCACTGTTATAACCTATTTATTCACTTGAACAACACATAATTTTACTGATTTAACTAATATTTTTTATTCAAATCCAGGTTTACACTTAGGCTCGAGTTCTTATATTATGAGCGCAACTCCTTACACAACCACAAGCTGTCAATATTGATCAAACTAAAGTCAGTTTGAATGGATTGCAGTTCAATCCAGTTGAACACAGTGAATGTTCGGAACGCCAAATCTAGTACGTAGTACATATATCCATGGTTTTAAAGGTAACGTTAAGGCTGCGGTCTAGAGATTGGTCTGAAAATGTTTGGGAAAGAGTTATATTCAACAGCACATCCTGTGGTTGGTGATGATGCCATTTTGTCTTCATCATTCAAAATAAATATAATGCAATAAAATTTAAATTTAATATGCCACCACACACAGCCAATGTTTTGTAAGCGCGTAAAAAAAAGATACAAGAAACAGAAGTGTGACTTCGTAAATAAAATTTGGCATAGATATAGTGTCTCGTAGCAAATTATACTTCACTTTGACGGCGGCTGTTTTTAAAGTAAATTAGGGAAGACGAAAACGTATATTTAGATACAAAACACTTTGATCACGATTTACTTTTAAAAGTGGGGCGATTTTGTTTTGCAAAAGCTGCTGATGTTTGATAACTTTTCAAGGCAAGAAGTGAAAGTTTTGTACAGCGTAGGTAGACGAGCAGGCGACCTGGTGGTAAGTGAGCACCGTCCATCGACACCAGGGAAATTGTAGAGTTACTGTACTATAAAAGGAGTTGTGGATTGGTGACTAGTTGACTTAAGCTTTCGAGTGTCTCATTGATTATAGGTGAAGGTAACGCATAGCTTGGTGATATTTGATACTCGGTGATCATTCCTAACGTAAACAAAGGTCCCGAGGAAACAACTTTACCACTCATAAAAAAAATGATATTTTGTCTCAATTCTTACTAATATTATAAATGTGAAAACTTGTAAATTATTTTGGATGTCTGGACGTTTTGATCTTCGTTAGAAGTAAACACAAAAACACTTTAATGGATTACGATGAAGACAATGTCCTGAATTATCACATGGGCTACTTTTTATCCCGGTATTTTGTAGAAATAATGAAATTTGTTAATCTGATTTTTTAAACAATATTTTACATCGTATGCATTTCTATAGAGATTTAGAGATTTTTGTATCGGGAAAAGCATTTCACGCTGTGGAAGCTTCGTAGAATACCTAGTACGATTATATGTAGCTTATAACTCTTTACAAATATTGTCGACATTCTTGGCAATAGACAATAGAGCTTAACCGATTTCAAAAAAGGGGATTTTCAATTTGATGAATTTGGCGCAACTCCGATCAGTACGACCTTGGGACTATGCAAAATGTATGTCGCTATCATAATTTAGTGTTTTTATAAATATATTTAATTCGCGTCTAATTATTCAACATTAACATATTTCGGATGAAAGGAGGTCGCCTTTTGATATTTTACTACGCTGTAAAATATTCCGTGGTATTCAGGTTACTTAACATCCTTACTGTATTTTTACGGTTTTATATTTTTTTACGTAAACTCGTTTAATTAATGTAATGGGTTATGTAGATAAAACTAAGATAGATTTTTTTTATTTTGGAATGTTTTTATTTATTTAAGTTTGGATGAAAATGGATATGCTTAATTTGTTGAAGCATAATTTGATTTGCTTCATGAAGCCAAATATTACAATGGTTTACATTAAATTATTGTACTATATTAATATTAACTAACGTTTTAGAACATTTTGGAAATATACTATGTATACAAGACAAGAAACATATCTAAAATTACAATCTTAAAAAATATATCATTCTCCATGCCATTCAAAAAAAGCAAATAATTTCACCAAACTTTGTCACTTTACATCCAACACACCCCAGTTCACAGCATTAACAACTATTAAATATGAAACTTGTTGTGAGTACCAAGTGGGTCTGCAAATTCAGCTTTCGAGTTTCAAGGTGAAATTCTTTCCGATGTTATGTTTGCGCGTTATGTAGGTTTCATTTTAAACCTACAGATGATGAAATGTTTAACAAATTACATGTTGCACGTACACACACGTCTTTTATCCTCGAAAGGGTAGGCAGATGCATAATTGGTGCATCTTCTCTGCGTGGATATTTCGTCCCATGATGTGATAGAGGCGAGCCTATATAAGCTGATACTGAGTAGATAAATCCAATATCACTTGGCCCGACACAGGGATGGAACCCGAGACCTTAGGACTGTAGTCGTACGGTAATACAAGCACGCCACCGAAGCATTTTGCATGTATTTTGCTAATATTTAATGGTTGGATGTTGTCTAGATTTTAGCGGCGGGTATAAAGACGAAATACAGAATTGATCTGGGGTCTCATAGCACCAGTGTATGGAAATACTGATTATTTTTTAATTTATTTTCAAAGAGAATAATCAAACGATCTTGCGCGTTATACAACAACAGACAATTCGATATTTCATAATTTTATTATAAGATTTTGAGGATTATATTATTATCAGAGAATAATAAAAAAATCTTGCCCGCAATAGAACAACAGACAAATTGATATTTCGTAATTATGTTCGATTTTGAGCTCTGAAATATCGAAATACATTCGAAAACCACATGCGATACCAATATTTGGGCAAGATTTTTGTATGTTAAAGATACAAAATTCCTAGTACTCCTAATGGTTTTGCATAATAGGAAACGGCTTATCAAGATTGGATGCTTGACAACGAGCGGAATAGGCGCGATTTCTTAGTAATGGAAGTTTTTGCTTACGTTTATGAGGCGCTTGCCTACTACGTGTTGCTCGTGTGTTTGTTATATACAACTGTAATTTTGCCAGGATAAAAGTAGACTAAATTTTCTGGTTTACCTCAGCACCAAATTACATCCAAATTCGTTTAGTAGTTTTTGGATTAACGTCTGACTAAAATTTTACGTTTTCAGCTTTCGCATTTGTAGTAAGTATAATTAAGATTTGTAGTAGCAATAGGTGTTAATAGGTTATCAGAATAGTGGTTAGTGATATCTATTTAATAACATGTTACTCTTTAATCTTTAACATTAATTAATCCCGCACGTGGTTATCCTCACCAATGGCTTTTCAAAATATTCCTTTGCATTACATATTATTTTACGTCATCAAAATATATTTTGGTAAACTCTTACCAACAACTAGACTTGGTAAGTTGTAAGCAACGTACTTTGGCTTAGTGGCTAAGCAGTAATCTATCACCAGAATACATTAAACCCTCTGCAGTCACTAGCAAAAATACTTTCTTCAGCATTGGTATATTTTTTTATTAAAAAAAACGTCTTGAATGTGCGAAACACTGATGATGCAGGTAAAAAACGTTCAATAAACAAACATGATGAATTTCTATGCTATATTTCAGATAACGTATGGCTATTATAATAAACAAAGTTCAACGTACCAAAATATTCCGTATTTGTATCTTATATGAGGGTTAACAAATTTATCAGTTTTGTGGTTAATTAAATCCTCATAATATTGACGCTATTTAATTGAGAAATAGAATAACTAATTGGTATAAACTCAGATAAAGCACATAGCATAATTTTTGATACTGTATTTAAATGTGAGGACATGTAAAGGTTAGTGCGCACTGTGTTTTTTTACTTGTTACTAATATAATTGTAATGCAAGAGATAGTTCTATTTTCATTACTTCGGTGGACCTATGTTGTTTTGCCAAAAGCAGGAATATGGAAGATAATAGGAATACACCTATACGAAAACCTATGGAATAGTTGTTAGCTGATTAATTTCTTTACGAAAAGCTAATCCCGAAATAAGAAACTCCTCTCAGTGGGTGTCTTACCCTTGAATTGCGTTGTATTTTTAGACAGTTTTATTTCTACGCGGAAGTGTGATCAAAGACCTTTGTACAGTCATGCGTTACATTACTCATTGTTTTGTTTTTTGGTGTAAAGGTATTGAGGACGAATAATTGAATAACGTGTGCGAAGAATTCAAAACCAAATTTCATTTTTATTGAACATTTACTCAGTGTCGTGGGATGTGTCTATTTCGAAAGGAAGATTTGTTTAGTGGTGCAGTGTCTGGTAGACTTTGTTATAAAAGTCCATCTTTGTATGGTTAGGCTCTTTTAGACTTTATGGGAGTTGGCGTTTAATTAGGCTTTGATTTTATTCAGTGTAGGCATTAGATTTTGATAAAATAAAGCCGAGTTACGACTGCTTTCATTAATGTATATTTTCGTTTTTCAGAATGGCGGCCTAATTTATATTTTCATGTTGCAAATATTTTTTTACAAGACCTGACGTTTTAATCGACAATTAATTATTAATTTAATCGTTGCGCTAAATGTTAAAGTTTTTTTCAAAGTTCTCTTTATAATTCCGGATCCAGCCATGAGTCAGCTCACGACTCCAGTTTTGGACGATTTTTTGTTATATTTTAAATGGCTGTACCGCAGGCCCGAATTCGCGTGCGGTGACTGGACATTCTAAAACTTTTTGAAATTTACATCGAACAGAATTTGCACTTTATGTAGATAAATATTAGGCTAAGTTTTAATTGTACCTCGCAGACAAGTCAGTCCGTTGTTACTGAGTGAAGAGGTCACGGGAGACCGCATTCTAACATAAAGGATTATGTTTGTAGAGAAAACGTGTTAATACTTTTCAAAGAATTTGTGTATAGTCAGGGTAGATATATATTTACAATACAGTTGATTGGTATGATTGTATTATCCTTATTACCATACATTAACACTTACAGGTAACAAAGAATATATTTCGTATTTGTAAGATGAATTATTAACTAACCATTTTTGGCATGCAGCTTGAGAATGTTTTCGTAATTTCATATTTGTACATGCATACGAAAGAGTGCGGTCATAAAACGTTGGTTTTCCTTGAACGTTAATATTTGGGACATGTCAATATAAAACGTGTAATATTTAAAATTAATTTTGTTGTCTTAAAAACCATTGGATTATCCGTAACTCTTTCTTCACGATTCATTTGGCCTATTAAATAAATCATAGTACGGATATACGTGATACAGAACTTGGCAGAAGTTAAATTCTATGAAACGTTTAAATTTGGATCACTTCATTTTAATCCTCATATTTTTAATAACCTCTTTTCTGTAATTGGCACTTATGAAAAGGTTTTATGTTACTAATTCATCGAACAAAATGGTAAAAGAAAAAATCTACATTTAAGTATAACATCTTTAATATTATAAATACTCTTTAGTAGAGCGTTTTAATAAAATAAAACAGATTCGCTATTAAAACGGTTTCGATACTACTAGTTAGTCGGATGCAACTAATTACAATTTTAAATATATTAAGGAAATACTATATTTTTAGTAAAATAATTAATGGACTTTTGTAATTAATGCAAAAAAACAGGTACATTCTTAATTTTATTAAACGCCTCAATACTATATTCTTTCCTAAGCACAGTCAAATCAGTCAATCAAGGAAGTGATAGCAATCTAATTCGATGCCGAGATGAGTAGTTGAATTGGCATCGATGTACGTCGATCACTGTGAGCCAATTTCGTATTCAAACGTCATATCGGGTAGGTATGTAGACGACCACTCTTGGCTTACTTACTATTGTTTGTATGCATATCCGGATGTAATTGTCTGATGACGTGAACAGGTTATTTAATACGTGTTATTTTTGTATAATTTATGTTACTTGCAGTTGTTGACAGCTGTACCTAACGGCTTTAAGAGATTTGAGTTTACAGTTTGTTATAATTAGATGTTGAATATTTTCATGATTAGTCAATTTGTTGGTCATACTGTCAAGCGTGTTCATTCAGAATCGAAATAGAAAATGTACAAATGCTACACGGAAACTTACCAGCTGATTGTTGAGAATGGTGGTTGAATTAATTTTATTTATTTGATGTGGCGAGTCACTAAACCGGCTTGTTCCATTCTAATTATGGTCAAAATGGCTCTTAGGACGTGAAGTTTTGAGAGGTCCTTGCTTAGCAATGAAACATAAACTCAAAAACATAAGGCCATCCTTACAAGTTCAATCTTCACATGATATCTTTCCCTTCATACTTTTATAATTGTTTTACAGAAATCAATTAGCTAGTGTCGCAGACCACGATTAAATTTGAGTGCTCAAAATGTCACAAAGCGACTTCTGATAGGGAGAATGTTTACGGGTTCATCGACCGGAATTCGCTTTCCAAACTCGTTTCTCGATAAAGCCTCTCGAACACAGTACGGTCATGTTACACATATGTTGGATTGCCATGTTGATAACTTAAAATTCAGGGTAATCAGGTTTTTAAATACAGCTGTTTATTAACAAACATGACTATTTCTTTTGAACGTAGGTGTTTACTGTAATTATTCTGTCAGATTTTTTTTGGAATAATCACCGAAAGTGAGTCTTACTCTATACAAAGTCTCGTCAGTTGACACTGTCGATTAAGTGTTTCCTTCCTGAAGAAATTAACGTTCCGTTTTTCACTTTAACACATGTATTTTATTCCTGATTGATTTTGAATTATAAGTAACAATAGACGGCTGTCGGAATTGGAAACAGATTGATTGCGAATTTACTTTACTTGCGACATTGTATGCTTATAGTTATGTGGATTACATATTTTCTTTCTCAAAATATTTTGATTAATGTTTCTTAAATTTAATGACATTGTTGATTCAAATCCGTGATAAACTCTTCGTGGCAAACGTATGCCTTTACGATAGGTAGACTTTTTAACGTCAACACTTTAGTACAATGGCGGACCAAACATGGCGTCTGCCTTTTACGGATCAAACGTGAAATAACAGCGACAATAATAATGTTTAGGGACACCAACGCTTTTGTAACTTTGTTGTGAATTGCATCAATTGCTTTCTTAACCTCGATGGTATTGTAAAAATACTTGCAAACTTAACAAAACACAATTGTGTTGGTAATAAAGTTGAATTTATTCTGTTGGCTCTTTTTATATGGCAGTTTAATGCATCCTCTTTGAAAAATAATAAGCAAATGAGTTAAGAAATCAAGGAGGTTGCTGTAAATATTATACGCCTTATTTAAATATGTCAAGAGTTAAATAAATGTAGTCTACTGCATTAGCGAGAGCCAGACTTGGCGCCATAGTACAACATAATTGAAAGGTATAAATAATTTTATAGACATTGCATCAAATCAGATTTAATTTGTTTATTGAGTTATAACGATATTCCATATTATCCGCTATACCATTATAGCTGGACTTGCTTGCGGGAATTGGCATTGATTGAAAATGAAAGCATAAATTCTCCCGTCATGGTTCTTAGAATGTTAATGTTTCTCTTGATCGATCACCGGCCAGAGACAATGGGCTCTTGATTCAAATTATCTTCAGATAAGAAAGCTATGCCTTTTAGGTTTTACATTCACCGATTATTTCTTGGAACTAATAACGGAAATCTGGCATCGATGATAAAGAATATACTTATTGAGATTTAGAATTACCAATTGATTTTAACTTGCTTTCAATGTCTGTTTGCCGTGTATGCAGTTCAAGTTCTTCAGAAGCAGGGACTAAGGAAATCATATTACATATTATGTTTTATTGAACTTGCCTAATCCAGTTTACGTAACGTGTAATCTTTTCTTATCCACGGTATTATAATAAAGAGCTAAAATTATTTTTGAAGAGAACAAATGAAAAGGTGATCCAAAACACAACAATGCTAATTTTTTTTCGCGTTAAAAATGATGTAGAAAATCATGACAATGACACTCATTTCATGACAACTGCAGTTACAACTAAATATAATTTAGTTTTAAAATTAGATGAAAGCGTACGACAATGTATAACTGTAATCTGGAATGGTTCTTTCTAACGCTAACCGGTGCGACTGCGCAGACAGTCGGCTAGACGGTTTATTTTTGAACTTCGTACGCTGTGATGTCGCAAAAAGTTGCAGACTGTAGCCGTAAATATTATTTCGTTCTTGTTCACTTTAGTCCGGTCGAGAACTTTTTAAAACTGCAATAACCTTTTTATGAGGAGAACATTGTGGAGATTTCTTGAATGGAGTTAACTAGGTTTTATTATATTGGATACTTGTAGGTTTGGTATTTCAAATGTCAGATAATAGATTTTCTTTTATAAAAGGTACCTATTAGGCATTACGAATATCTTAATTACTTATGACATTTAAAGGTCGTTAAATTTAATTGCTTTAAAATTATAAGAACAACACGATCTTTTAGAAGCAAATGAGACTTTTATTTTATAAAGTTTAAATCGTTTTGGATGTTTTGTTTTTAATAAGGAAAAAACAGTTATTAATGTTCTAATTTAAACATGTTTAGCACCCATTCGTTGCATCGATATTTTTTGCCACTTAATAAGAGATTAGATTGTAGTGTAGTACTAAGTGTACTAAGTCTTAGTTCAAATATTTCACGTTAAAGATTTCATAAAAACATTGGATTGGAAAGTAATAAAGTATTATTCATCTTCTCATTTGATTTTTGCGCTAATTTGTATATTTATTATAGACTTAGGGAACCTGTACTACTTACTGTCCTTTTTTTTACAATGGTTACAATTCTATTACTGGCCATTATTAAACTTCTTTAACGATTAGTAATATATCCACAGGCATTCAACATAACGTCAGCACTGTGGTATGTCAGTATGCTATTAATCAAACACAGCTAAATAAATAACATTTTTTCTTCAGACGCCCGCTGATCCACCGCATAGCCTCGCATCGTTTTACCCGATACCCAATATCTCATTAAAATCGTTATTTTTATTTATAGCTGACATGCTTGCGGTCAGCATTGGAATTGTCTTAAACTAGAAAGTATTACGTATTCATGATATCAGCCCTTATATCATTCATGATATAGCCCTTATATTCATTCCTGGCTACAAGTCTCTACTACCAAGATGATTCACGCCTTAGGCCATCTCGCTGGCCCATAGCGGATTTGTATTGCGTATTAACACACTTTTAATGAATGATGGAAGAGTATTCTTTATATATCGTTTGTGTTTTTTAGTCTTATCAAATCTCTCAGTCTAGATAAGTGGAGGGAGTGTCCCCCGTAAGAATATATGACGAATATCATTGCGAGGGTTGTATCGGATTGTGAAACAAAAGAAAACTGGTCAAAAACGCCAAGGTAATTTGGCGACTTAAAAAGAAGAATATATGTGGTCTTTAGCCAAAAGGTGGGAAAGATACTTAAAACCTTGCAAAAAGTTATACCTCTGTTTCTCTCAACATTATCTTATATGGCCTTTAAAGCTATAATAGCTATAACGAATACTCTGCAACTAAAATTAATTCCAGCTCATTACTCATTAGATGACCGATAAATATATCTTAGCCTATTGTCTACCCGTGCAACTTTCTAACAATGCGGTCTCATGGCATCTGTCAATCATCTTTTGTTCATTGAAACAATACTGTTTCTATATGGTGGTCACGTGTTTTCTGATTATTGATAAGTGTAGATTGCAGTTGTTATAGTGATGACGAAAAAATGACTAATGTCATTTGAAATCGATTATGAATTTTATCAGCATCCGTGGTTGCATGCTAGTGTGATAGCTGCTCTTAATAATGGGTTTATTTTCATATAACTCGTAAAATTTGGGGTCATTTGGTGACGCTGTTATCAATTTTCGAATTAATATACTCAAAGTAAACTCTCATATTAATATTTTTTTAGGTATAGTTGTTGACAACATGTATTATAAATAACATAGTGGATCTCTCAGTAGTAGTTGCGCATTGTTTGGCTGTAGAAATAGACAAGGTAACTTTACAGATTTTCGAGTATGAAATATAACCGGCATTTTTAGTCATTTCACCTCACAGAAATATCTGAAAACCTTATCCAATTGGTTGAGCTGATAATTCAATATACTGTAACAAGGAGCTATGATATTTTAACAGTCTCCTTGATATGGCGTTAGGAGACTGCTATGAAACGAAAGGCAGTAGTTTCTTGGACTGAATATATCTGATACAGGTATAATCCGCGAATATCTCCTATTGAGTTGGTATTAGAATGTAAACCAATAAACACATTTAGTCTTTACACAAAGTTTCATATCTATCCAATGAAGGAATTAACAAAAAACACGTTTTGCAGTGATAACAAATGTTATCTAATCTTTGTATGCATTGTGTTGTCAATATAAGTTCGCATTAAGACGATTAAAATATTTATAGCATTTAATAATAAGTATTTACATATTACTTTTAAATCACGTTAACGGATGTTACGCATTTTCAACCAAAACAAGAATTTGGCAAGATCTTTTCATAACGCGTTCAAAAGATATTGCCAATTTTTATATTTATCAAAGCTGTTATTATTAAACGTTAATGTCTTTAAAATTTTTGTTTTAAACATTTTTAATATTATGCCGTTTTTATTATTAACGTTATTTACACGTACGTAATTGTATTAGTGAATTTTTAATACAGTAACCGCAACTAAATAGTGTGGTATACTGTAATTGATTTATTCCGTAAAACCGATTACCATGGTAGAATGTAATTTTATCATAAAGTTATTTTACACACGCTACCTACTAGAGGTATTGATAAAATACTGGGTTAATACGTGTAAAGTGCGCTTTTGAGATACCTGTCGAAGATAAGCTTGGAATGTCTATGTGCATACCCATATACCGTAAAATATGTAATGAATTATATTTTTCGGTAGACTTGTTTGTGGGATGAAAATTATTTTTAAAATTCGAATCACATTTAAAAATTAAATGTAACGGTTTTCTGTCAATAAATATTTCTTAACCGTCATGGACACAAAGGACTACTACATATTAAAGAGGAGGGAATCGACAACCCTGATAAGATTGTATAACTACGTGTCTAAATATATCAGAATATTAAATTTTTAGTATAAAAATATTCACTTAAAATAGCAATTTATTTTTACCATGTTTTACATAATTTGCTAAAGTTATAATGTCCACCGAGCCTTTCTAATTTTCTTCGCGTAAGTTAGGTATAAGTTTTTCCGCTTTCCCACAGCTAGTGTCACCGAGATCCATATCTCTACATTTTGTCTACGTCGAACGGTGCGAAAGTGACCCAGTGACTGGCAACCGGATATGAATTAAAAAACTCCATTTATAATATTTCAGCGGGAATTACATTTTTTTTAAATCCAACTTACCTTTGACAACAACAATTTTACATCACACGAAGTAGGCGCATTCAAAATCCTTGTTTTTTTATACAACACAAAAGGGGCTGCACATCCACTGTCAATTAACACTGGCGCAAAATAAACGTTTCGTAACACATTTGACGCACTTGAAAAAACAAAAGAAAACAAAATTCCTCTATGGTTGAGTTCTAAATTTAAATGTGAGTGCGCTGAGTATTCGCGCGTCGCCGAGTGCTCGGTCGCGACTGAGGTGGCGCGCCGGTGGTCGCCAGCGTTTCTAATTTTATCGTGCCAGTAATACGAGATAAAGCCGGTCTTTATTAAGGAACCTTTTTTATTTTATTTCATACGTAAAGGCATCGAGAGTTCTCAACTGCATGAGATTTACTAATGAGATGCTTTGTCAGTCATATAGAAGATAGCCATATATCTTCTAAACATCATTATGAAGAATATACATTAAAGTTTTATGTCGACTGAAACACATTTGAGATAGTTTATGATAGATTTATAGACATGAGAAGGAATTTTACTGCGGTAATTTTTAAATAATCGTTTTTAAATGAAACCACAAAACTGCACATTGATTACATTATTTCTTTTCCTACGCAATGCGTATTTACACAAAAATGCTATTATTTTGGGTAAGCCGGTCAATGTTCTAGCCATTGATTCAATCAAGTCAATAGAAGGTGAATTGGGGTGTGCCGTATGATTAAAGCTAGGCTGTCGACATACGGTCTTTTATAATGTCTTACCAAACAACTGACAAGTAAAATGTACTAAAGATTTTCGGTGTCAGACAAGACTGTCTTGTTTAAGTTGGAGTTTGATCGTTCACAAGAAACCTTGTCATGACAAAAGCCTCAGGTCCTAAAAAAACTTATTTATTCAATAATTTACAAAATGAAACCGCCGTGCAGCTTTATTACCTTTATATTTAATCTATAGTCTGTATAAAGGCACTTCAAGGAATTTTAAATAAACCACTAAAAATGATGATTTACAACGATATATCGGGGTAATCATGGGCAGATAGCCAATAGGGCCCTGATGGTAAGTTATCAGGCTAGGATCCAGTTCCCTCGTTATTCAGTTAACAATAAAAAATACTCGCCTACTAGAAACATAATTCTATATTAATGAATAATCTATTTGTTTATATTTTGAACGTTCTGAATCATGAATATTAATTAATATTGTAAAACTATTTGCTTGACAATGCATAATTTTCCTTGACGCAATTTTGGTACGTGTAATATAAGTATTAGTCACACGACCTTCTGGTTATAAGATAATTTAACAACATTGACTTTATAATTTTAAAATGATAGCGTTTTCGAAAATGATAACACACGGGTGTGTCATTTGTGGAATAATTTGATAAATAATATATATTTATATTTAAATGTAACTAGATCATTATGTTACTTAAAAGTTTATTGGTACAGAAAAACAAGCTTCCCATTCCGTTTTTGTAGATTCAATTAATTATCTTGAGTATTAAATTTACTACAATTTTAGTCCTACTCCAATCAAACATACAAAAAACTTATTCTAAGTTTATAACAATACCCAAAGTGGTAGACAGAGGTGAAACCAACGTACCCACTTTTCGTCTGTGTTCCCTTTCATAATGTAATAGGGACGGAGTCCATCGCCATATCAGGCCCAAATACCCAACTTCGGGTTGATACTGATTAGAAAAACCTAAACATAATTTTGTCCAATTAGAGATTCGAACCTAGGCGTTCAGACCACGCACGCAATACAACTACGAGGCTGTCTTATAAACGGTACATCTTAAATTCATGTACAGTTTGGCGAAAGTAGACCGAGTCGCAAATCACCCATCACCGCTAGACTTTTGCACCATGACGATCGCACACTAGGAATTTAGATTTCTATTAGGGAATTTAAAATAGCCTCATTAAGATATTCAAGGGAATTTATACCTTTTTTGTTAGGCGGTCGGTAAAAACTACGCCTAATCCTAAGATTCCTTTTGGCTTAAAAGTCATGGCCTTCATTTATTCACATAGTTTTATTATTTTAATAATATCGATGTCAATGAATTGACTTAATATGACACTTTATATAAAATTTAATGTCATGCACGACTTCCTGTGATGAACGATTAAAATGATATCTGTGTAATATATTGGATGATATGGAAGTTTGTGAGGATGTTTTGATATCCGTTAGAACTTAGAAGTAGGATGACATTTCGCGCACAGCTATCCAGGGTGCACTTTAAGGTTTTTATCGCGGAATAGTATGAAGACGCAAAGTTTAGGAATACAGTCTAGTTTTATGTTTGTATATTTTATAATTTTTTATAGTTTTTGATTGTAATCTGTTTTGCGTTTTAATGTAATAAATAAATAGTACAAGATGGGTTTAATTATTTCAGAGATCGATCTTCCACGCATGCGGAGATGGGAACAACACCTATAATAATAATATCAGCCCTGTATTATATACTTGCCCACTACTGAGCACGGGCCTCCTCTACTACTGAGAGGGATTAGGCCTTAGTCCACCACGCTGGCCTAGTGCGGATTGGTAGACTTCGCATACCTTCGAAATTCCTATAGAGAACCTTTCAGATGTGCAGGTTTCCTCACGATGTTTTCCTTCACCGTTAAAGCGAACGATAAATTCACAAAGAATACAAACATGATTTTTTAGAAAAGTCAGAGGTGTGTGCCCTTGGGACTTGAACCTGCGGACATTCGTCTCGGCAGCGCGTTCCACACCCAACTAGGCTATCGAACAACACCTAGTTGTAAATATATTTAAATTTATATCGTAACCTTTAAGATTTACAATTTACACGTTAATTTATATCCACAACCTTTAGATCTAGATCCATAATTACCTAGTGTCAGGTTTTCTGTCTACAGTAAAAAAACAAGTTTAATCTGCTTACCTTGTTAGCTTTTTATTGTAAACAGGCTATGCCTGTGGTTTTACTCGTATTGAAATTATAAAATAATGACACGTGTTATTACTTAAATAAAAAAATGGTTATCAATCCAGCAACCCATTTAGTTCTTTGGCAGTAATAAAATAAAAGAGCATGTAACTCTTTTATTTGGTAAAAAACTTATAGATCAATTAATAATTATATGTAAAATTAGAAAAAAAAGCGGCGATAGCCTAGTTGGGTGTGGAACGGACTTCTAAGACGAATGTCCGCAGGTTCAAATCCCAAGGGCACACACCTCTGAATTTTCTAAAAATCATGTGTGTATTCTTTGTGAATTTATCGTTCGCTTTAACGGTGAAGGAAAACATCGTGAGGAAACCAGCACATCTGAGAAGTTCTCTATAGGAATTCCGAAGGTGTGTGAAGTTTACCAATCCGCACTAGGCCAGCATGGTGGACTAAGGCCTAATCCCTCTCAGTGGTAGAGGAGGCCCGTGCTCAGCAGTGGGCAAGTATATAATACAGGGCTGATATTATTATTATTATTATGTAAAATTATAATAGTCATAAAAGGCAAATAAAGTTTTTACCGATAGATAGGTACACTAGAGTCTAGATATTTCGAATTTGTTATACATTACATAAATTTTAACCATCATAAACTATTACAATCTTTTGCCTTCCAGTAAATGCTTGACCCATTTAAACTGGCTGCTATATTTTACCACATTGATTCATCTTGCTATTGCTAGTTCATTCAAATAACTTTGATAAATCTGGTACATTTAGTTCGGGAATTATTCGAGTAGGTACCATATATTGTAAAAGCGATGAAAAATCTCAAATATTGCCTCACTACATCCAATAACGAAAGCCATCAGACGTCTGATAATATTATTGGGCAAAAGAGTACGCGGACGCAATCCAATACGATGGTCCGATCAGTTCGCACCACACTTGAATGGCCAACGATATTATACGGCGGATGCTGATGAGAGGTGGTCACGACCCTCAGAACTGAGGAGAACTACCCAAATATTCACCATCAGTTAACATGTAGTTTGCGTCTAGGAGTCCCAAGAAACCGAATGAAATAACTTACAAGGTCAAAACAACCAGTCAAAGAATAAATTAGCTATCTTTCAATGTCTTGCATGCATACGACCAAGTAATTTTCCCTCTATTTACATCAAAAAGCAGTCATCTACCTATTTACCATAATTAGGCAGCTTAGTCACATCGGTGGTCGACTTTATATCATTATGCGTACTGTAAATGGAGTGAGTAATTCTAAGGAGCTAATATTACTATTAAGTTAAATGCGATTAATTAGTTGTAATTGGCAATTATTAATTAGTGAGTAGTTGCCAAAAGTAATGTAATTAATTTCCTATTACCGGCTTGACAAGAACATGATTTGTGTAATTCTTTCCAACATGGAAGCGATGCGATATGTATAAGTGTATAATATGACAAACAATAATTAAATGTATTTATTATCTATTTTCGTCCTTTTTAATTTTATTGTTCCGTTTGTGGTTGGCAAAGACATATATTTTTTTATTTAGAGACTCGTTTTCGTGCCTAATATAATGCATTTGGACTGAGGCGTGCAACATCGGTTGTCATGGAAACTATAACGTAAACAAACCGAACTGTAAACAATACTAACCATAAAATATTATTTCCGACATGGATTTACGGTTAATGGACAAATTGCGACTATTGAAAATCGACTCAGAACTAAGACCTCAAATAAAAATGAAACCAATGAGCCGCTATTATTTCATCACGTCAACGAACCCTAATGAACAGTTCTTTGTTTTCGCCTCTACAGCCGCTTGGCTGATACGAAAAACTGGCAAAAATTTTGAGCAACCTAACGAAGAAGATGACCCTAATACCATTATTGCAGCAATAATTGATGTTTTACGGGCTAAGGACATTTCACACGACTTCTCGTCTCACAAACTTAAACAAGGCTACGGCGAGCAAGTTTGTTATATTCTAAACGCTCTAGCTGATGAAGCGATGAAGGCAGAAAATTTTGAATGGCAGAAGCCTATCGTAGATATTCCAGAACCAGAAGAATCTACTGATGACATCGATCAAGTTGAAGATGAGACAGAAATTCTCCTAGAGAAAGTTGAAGAGGAAATGGCAATTTATTCCGAGGATTCTGATGGAGAATGCAATGAGGAAGAAAAGGAACCAAATATAGCCCATAAGGTTCATGATTGGGAAGCGTGGAAGCTTGAATTGGAAAGGGTGGCACCAGCTTTGAGACTCAAAATATCAGCCGACGGCCGAGATTGGAGGGCTCGACACAACCAAATGAGATCTTACAAAGACGAGCTCTTCGAAAGATTTAAAACAACTGGATCTCAACTAAATAAACTTCACAGTGCTATAACTTCCGTAATGGATAAAATAGCAGCTCGAGAGAATATTTTAAACGATCAATTTGAGCCTTTGGTTAAAGAGTACGGAACGTTATTGGACGAATTAAGTAAGGTGACTAATGAATATGAGGAGGTAAGTGTAGGAGTGACAGAGAGGCAAGAGATGTTAAACGAAGTTACAGCTAAAGTCGAGAGTATTAAGCAGAAAACAGAGTCTAAAGGGTCGTCGATGAATGATAATTCTCCTTTATTGACTGCCAAGAAAGCTGTGGCGACGCTAAAAAAGGATATACAAGAGCTTGATTTCCAGATAATTGTTCTACTTTGGCTGTTGACGACAAAAGAGAATCCTAACAGTAATAGTCTCTTTACTAACAACGAACCTAGAATGATAAGCAATGAAGTTTTTTGAACTCTTAGTAAAAGTCTTTACCGAGTGCATATTATCATTATGGCTTTCATAGAAATGCTGTCTATAAAAATATAAGATTTTTTCATAATATAGCGGTTTCGTTACACAGACATTTTTTATTACACTTTCCTAGTTATTGTAGTGTTGCTTAGCAATTATAAATGTAGGTACAATAAAATAAAACCATGTTATGACAATGTTTTTTATTCATGTAACATGTTAGTCGTTATAAAATACTCGTATTTTAGAGCGTTAGGTACAAGTTTTAACATCACTCTCCATTTATCACTTTCTTTCATACTTATAACATTCTAGAACTTTGTAACTGCGTCTGTTTACAATTAAGAAAGCGATTATTTCGGTTAAGAGATCTCTATCTACAATCGATATCGAAATAGAATCAGCAGGAGATAAAAAAGACACTGTGGTATGGAGCAGAATTTGCAAGAGTTTACAATTTAATATTCACCTAGAACCATAGCCTCATTAATTACCGGCTAATAGGAAACAATAAGGTATGGGAACGATATATCTTATCGATAAGTCTATCTAGTGATAGACTACAAATATAACTTTAGGGTTAACGATTGTAGAAAGGTGTATTGTCTACGCCCCCTGTTTATTTATGTTTTTGTTCATAGTTTCGTCGCGAAACTATGAACAAAAACATGAACATGCGATTCGCTATATGAAGTAATATCGATAACGATTGTAGGGAGTTTATCGATGTTAGGTTTTACATTTATCATATTTGGCATGCTTTGCTGACAACGCCTGAATAAACGCCAATTACATTTTGTTTAGGAGTACATTTATAACCCAGATCAATTTTACATTATTCTTGAGATTGTATTGTATTTAATAGTTTCAATAGTCCAAATTATGCTAAATGAAAATACTCTATAAAATATATATTTCATACATAAAATAATTGTACTTATAATTAAAAACAATAGTTTAAAATACTGACGACAATTAATTCCGTTTACAATTTCTTTGGCTCCAAAAGGAACTACTAATTAGAAAAACCAGCTAAGGCAATATTTCAAAAGAAAATATTAAAATAACCTAACTATAAAACTGCTATTCAGTGAGACATTCAAATACTTAACCTAATACTAAAAAAGCAACGCTGTGTTTTGTGATAAAACATCTCATAATAGAACAATATTTTGCTATAAAGCATTTGGTATATTTAACTAGAGGTATAAAAACAAAAAAATTAAAAGAGATTCGGCTGTTTTTCACACCACCAAAGCGACAGAATGTGGCTCTATAGTTAAAAAGGCTATGCCACAGCACGACTAGTTGCGACTGCGGCGGCGTAAGCGCCTGAAGATTTATATTTTTTAAAAATGGCGCTCTCAAAATTGGCTGGCAGGTCTATCATATATTTTGCTAATAAATTGTTAAACATTATGAATTCACCAGTGGTGAAGGGTGAAATTTTCCCAAAGGGAACCCAAAACAAAATAAAAGTACTAATAATATGAATAAATACGGTCTGCAAATCGTTTAATGATAATTAGATTTTACGTAAATTACGAAAGGGAAGCCGGCATACATCGGGTTATATGGACCTTTCTGCATTTGAATTCACTATAAACGCGCGATGAGAACAAAATATTTTGTTTTGGTTGCCGCCGCGTGCGCTGCTCTGAGCTCTGAGCAGGTCGGAGTGCCAGATTTAGCAGTAGTTTTTGAATGCGTTTCGCTAAAACCACTTTAAAATATTTCACACAAAATAAATACACGTGTTTCTACACCTTCATACGGCATTTTGTTCGGATACGATTATGAATGTAAAATATATCGATACACTAATCATTGGCTATTATAAAATAATGTACTTCATTTAAAAAATGTAACGGAATGTTAAAATATTGTATTAATAACATGATTATCGATTATATAAAAATATATCTTAAACTAACGGCGCGATGCTTGTGATGAGGTAATATTAAAATATAATAAAAAAAGTTTTAATCGATTAACAATAATCGTGATTTATGTACTTATCGATTACACAAATAGAGCATTGTGCTATTAAAATTATTATAATGAAGATTTTATTATTTAGTTGCCTTGATCTGGAGTACATAGTTGAAAAATATCGATATCAACAGGAAATGTGCTCACTAATAGATTATATTTTAAAACTTAAAACTGCCGTGCTTATTTCTTCTATAATGCTTGTGCTTGCATATAGCGAAAATATGTTACCCATGGAATGTGTACATCAAACAAAAAAAGTTGTGTTTATGTGAAAATATGAAATTTATCGATAACTCGTTCTTATAATGTAGATATTGTATTCACAAAAGTGCCTATAAATTATTAAAATGTAAACTGTTATAAATAGTCATCTGGTGTTCAATGTGATGTATGTGATTTACATTTGGACAAGTATCGATATTTATATCGATTTAAAACTTATCGATTTATTTTTAACTGTGAGCTGTTTTGATGAAATTATTTCTTTCAGTATTTTTTTCACACCTGATTTGGTGGTACTTGTACGTTGGTATCTTTTGCTTGGTTTAATAACAGACTCTTGGCTTGTCCTAGATAAATTGACTCTGGCTTCGAAGGTTCGTCCAGCGACACATTGTACTTTTTCTTTAGGTCTTCCATGAACTCTTGTTTTAGGAGAGCTAGACAACTGACAAAAAAAGTTCTGAATAAATTTTAGTACTACAATTTTATTTACCTCAAAAGTCGGAGGAATTGCAATGAATAAACTTATACCCTCATTCATAGACGTTTTATTATTGTATCTCAATATCACAACGACCCTATGGCTACGCTCTGCGAAGGCTGCCATGCCGTCAGTACTGACTTGTTATCACAGCTTAACCTTAGAAAAAAATGTCTATGAATAAGGGGGTTAGTTTATTACAAGTAAAATTTTTTTCGTATCAAAAATTTGCTTTGCTCTGAAACTGGAGCCATGAAAATGACTAATGTTTCGAAAATTTTTTTATTCAGTTGAAAAGTTCATACGCTTACATGCGATAGTGCGGGTCGTTCCGGAAGGCGCTGATGTCGCGCGACGGCGCGTGCGGCGTGTGCACCACGAAGGCGCCGGGCAGCACCAGCGCGCGGAACCCGCGCCCGCGCAGCTCCACGCTGTGCGACACCTTGTTCCAACCAAAACCCGAGAAACGAGTGTCGTATTTGGGCACTGAGCGGTGGACCACTAGATACGGCTCGTAATCTGCTTGCCATTCTACCTGAAACGGAGAAAATCAAATATTAAAAAACAAACTATTTTTTTTGCTACGTAGATATAGTGCCACAAACTTATCTGGCCCGGTGGCCGAAAAAGGAACTAACAACGTCGTTTTGAAAAGTCAATCTGCCTGCCATTCGCTGACATAACAGCGACTTTCTCACCGGGCCAGATGAGTTTGTGGGACTATACCATGTATATTCGCGTGTGTAGTATACGAATATACGCTAGCATTAACGCAGTAATCTATACTATTATATAAAGCTGAAGAGTTTGTTTGTTTGTTTGAACGCGCTAATCTCAGGAACTACCGGTCCAAACTGAAAAATTCTTTTTACGTTGGATAGCCCTTTGTTCGTGGAGTGCTATAGGCTATATATCATCACGCTATACCCAATAAGAGCGGGGCAGTAATGGCTAATCTCAGGAACTACCGGTCCAAACTGAAAAATTCTTTTTACGTTGGATAGCCCTTTGTTCGTGGAGTGCTATAGGTTATATATCATCACGCTATACCCAATAGGAGCGGGGCAGTAATGGCTAATCTCAGGAACTACCGGTCCAAACTGAAAAATTCTTTTTGCGTTGGATAGCCCTTTGTTCGTGGAGTGCTATAGGCTATATATCATCACGCTATACCCAATAGGAGCGGGGCAGTAATGGCTAATCTCAGGAACTACCGGTCCAAACTGAAAAATTCTTTTTGCGTTGGATAGCCCTTTGTTTGTGGAGTGCTATAGGCTATATATCATCACGCTATATTCAATAGGAGCGGAGCAGTAATGTCTAATCTCAGGAACTACCGATTCGAACTGAAAAAATATTTTTGTGTTGAATAGTCCTTTGTTTGTGGAGTGCTCAAAGTTATATGTCATCTCGCTATGACCAATAGGAGCGGAGCAGTAATGAAACATGTTGCAAAAACGGGGAAAATTATGAGTTTTGAGACCTTCCGTTGCCTGCGCTTCGTAAACGGTTAAAGTTATGCAACAATGATGTATGACGGGAATGTTTCACTTAAAAAGTTCTAAAAATATATTATAAAACAAAGTCCCCCGCTGCATCTGTCTGCCTGAACGTGTTAAACTGAAAAACTACCCAACGTATTAAGATGAAATTTGGTATGGAGACAGTTTGAGACCCTGGGAAGAACATAGGCTCCCGGGAAACTACTACTTTTATAACGGAAAACTTTAGCCTGAAAAACTTTATAACGCGGGCGGAGCCGCGGGCAAAAGCTAGTTCTTATAGAAAGTCGAAGTGTTATTTTCATTTGCAGACGTTAAGGCAATATCTTTTATTACTATGACATAACATTAAATTTTATTATCTACTGACTTATAATCTGATACTTCATTTCCATCCATAGCAAAGTATGTGACAAAATGATAAACTAAAGAGGTACTTTTTACCTTGATCATAGAAACGTTTGTACCTGTCCTTACCTCATATGGTTTGTTGGCGGTGGCCCACTTGTCGTAGTTGGTGGGGCGGTGTCCGCGCGGCCACTCGCGCGCCCGGAAGGGCGCCACGTCGGCGGGCGAGGCGGCGAGGCGCGCCAGCAGCGCCGCCTTGCTGCGCGGCACCGACGCGCGGTACCGCTGCGTCTCGAACGCCGCCACCACCAGGCACTGCACACCCCACACATTATAAACACTCTTGAACCAACGAGCACTGCCCACCCATAACACATTATAAACACTCCTGAACCAACAAGCACTACCCACCCAACACACATTATAAACACTCCTGAACCAACAAGCACTACCCACCCAACACACATTATAAACACTCCTGAACCAACAAGCACTACCCACCCAACACACATTATAAACACTCCTGAACCAACAAGCACTACCCACCCAACACACATTATAAACACTCCTGAACCAACAAGCACTACCCACCCAACACACATTATAAACACTCCTGAACCAACAAGCACTACCCACCCAACACACATTATAAACACTCCTGAACCAACAAGCACTACCCACCCAACACACATTATAAACACTCCTGAACCAACAAGCACTACCCACCCAACACACATTATAAACACTCCTGAACCAACAAGCACTACCCACCCAACACACATTATAAACACTCCTGAACCAACAAGCACTACCCACCCAACACACATTATAAACACTCCTGAACCAACAAGCACTACCCACCCAACACACATTATAAATACCTAGTCTTGCCATAAATATTGTAATAAAGAAAAAAGAAAATTGTTAACTGCAAATAACATTTATTACTTTTACAGTGTGTCAGTTTAATACATAAATATAAAACAATTAAAAATATAAAAAGCTTATTCGAAGTGGTCTCCATTGGCTGCAATACAGTCCTTTAAACGATGAGGCCAGTTATCAATAGAAGCACGCACTCTTTCCATGGGAAAATTCTTCACTGCCAATCGTATAGATTGTTTTAGGGACTCCAAATTATCATGGCGTTTAGAGCAAGCTGTACTCTCTAAAACTGACCACAAATCATAATCCAGCGGATTAAGATCGGGACTAGACGACGGCCAGTCTTCAGCTCTGATGAAGTCCGAAACGTTCGATTCCAACCAAGACTGCGTGGACCGAGCTTTATGACCCGGCGCCGAGTCTTGCTGGAAGGACCATACTTGGTTATTGAACATGGTGATGTTAAGGGGCTTAACTACCTTCTCAAGAATGGTATCTTGATACACTTGTGCCGATGTTTTGATACCTTTTTCACAAAAATATGGCTCAGTCACTCCTTCATAGCTAACACCCCACCAAACCATCACTGAAGTCGGATAATGTCCACGTTGCACTCTGTCGACTAATTGGGAAGCTTCCTTAGAGCTTTGAGCATAAATACGGTCATTTTGTTTGTTAAAATGTTGCTCAATTGTAAAAATTTTCTCATCCGTAAACAAAATTTTTCTGTGACCTCCCTTTGCGTACCGCTTCAGTAGTTGTTTCGATTTTACCACCCTATTCTTCTTTAAATTATCAGTTAAGAAATGGCCAGTGCGTCTCTTATAGGCTGCAAGTCCTAAGTCATCTTTTAAAATACGCGACATGGTTCTAGGTGCTATCTTCATTTCCCGAGATAAAATCTTTTGCTTTCGGACAGGATTTCTTCGAATTCTTTCCCTTACTGCTTTGACCACCTTTTTCGTACGAACACTACGTGGACGGCCAGATCTTTTCTGTCACAAACAGAGGAGGTCTCATTGTACCTATTAATAGCCCGGTACACAAACATTTTACTAATACCAAGTGTATGGAGAGTTTTAAAAATTGCATTTGGCTCCATACCTACTTTGTGTAATGCTATCACAGCGATTCGGTTCTCTTTATCACCCCACACCATTTTAATATCGCAAAATATTTTACAATGTATTGGCGCCAAAATGAGAAAACACAATGAACAATCGTATAAAAATGACAGATTCGAAATTCAAATGTAATATTTTTTTATAATTAAGTGTAACAGTATTTATGGCCAGACTAAGTATTTCTGAACCAACAGGCACTGCCACCCATCACACATTATAAACATTTTTGAACTACCAGGCACTGCCCACACAAAAACTCTTTATAAACATTCCTGAATCGGCACTCGATACATAACTTGGAACAAAAACAACAAAACATCTCAGAAACGTATAACTGTACGTAACGTATAAATGTATTTTAAAAAAAGACCAATCAGAACAATTTATTTTGACATGCTTACAAATGAGTTATTTTGATTAGTTCATTCTCGGATTCGGATTGAAGATTGAGATTGGGATCGTTTATTGTAATCGGCTGATTTTAATGAAAAAAAAAAAGGATGAAATTGACAAAAGTGTAAGCCCGTTTACCAATAAATTAATCTACATGGAATGAATATATAAAGTATTTTATCCTGGTAATTCGCTCCTATGAATAATACTAGAAATTTTTAAATACATGGCGCTGGAGTCCTCCTATTTCAGTAACTTTTTTAACGGGGAAGATTTTTCACGCCGGCGAAATAGCAAGCAATATCTACTTTATTTTATTTTACAAAAAAAAAATACAAGTATCGATACCTACTTACAATACATATCATCTTGAGAACAATAAAACACTCACCTGTTTTTGTGGGTAAGGGTTGATGACCTTAATGGCGGACCGTAAGTGTTCGTACAGACCTGCCATAGGTACAAAATCTACGTCCATTAGAAAAACGTACGGCGTGTTCACATTCTCTAACGCCACGTTACGGAGGTAGTTCACTGGGTAGTGTACCTGAAATTATATGATTCTATATTTAAAATTATGAAACCATGATCGAAAGTTATAGAATCGATTTTAATATCTGTAACATCGATTTAATTAATCGATTAGTGTTTTTAGTGAGTTTAACTATTTATTACGTTTTTAAAGTTAATCTACACTGTTTATTGAGGTTTCAAGATCACTCAGTTGTTTCAATACGATATTGTAATCAATAAAAATTGATTACATAATCTATTGGAGAGATAAATTGTCAATCGATTTTTATTAAATATTCTAGGTGTATAGATTTGTATATATCGATATGTATTTAATTATACTATAATACTTACGGAATCATGTTTGAAGACAAGATGGTAGGCAACATTTTTCCTCGCGCTCAGCGTGTCCGACCAGTCTCTAATGAAAGTCTCTAATTTACTCACTTCACAATCGGATAAATATATGGCAGCACTCATTGGACCTAAAAATTATACTTAACATATTAAATCAAATAAATAAATACTGTAGATGCTGTTCTATGAAAGAAGCTTAGAGAATAATGAAATATCAATTTCATCGATTCTTAAAAAATCGATTATTAGAATATTAGTGTTATTTACCTTCCCAATGTTTAACAAGTCTCTCCAAAAACTGAAGACGATCCATAGACAATTGTAAAACTAGCGTGACGTCGAAATCGTCTATGTCCGTATAACTATAGTCCATGTAGTACAAATGTGTGCGTAACTTCACACGCTGAGCCGCGCGGAAACTTAGACATAAGTCTGAATGATTCATCTGAAAATTATTACAGTATTTCACAAATTGACTAACCGACATAAACCGATCCCAATCACTTTTTCGATATATCTAAAAAATTACCAATCAGAAGTTTTATGACATGCTTACAAATGAGTTGTTTTGATTGGTCCTCGGAATCGGATTGAAGATTGAGATTGGGATCGTTTATTGAAAACGGCTGTAAGTCAAGCTTTCCGCATATAATGTTATAATTTTGAACTGCTAAAACTTTTACATCGTGTTACTTCTTTATTCGGAACTTTGGCGACGGATATCCGATTTGATTTCAATGATCCGATGTTTCGATAGGATTATAATTATATAAAGTGTACTGGTGTTCCACAACGTAAAATGTCAAGTATTAACATAATAATGTTAAAGGTCCAGGATTAGCAAATAGTTTTTTTTTAACGAATAATATACTTAGTTTTTTTACATAATTTTATTTTGAGGCAACGTTTTGAAAACTGTCGTAATTATACAGAATAGCCCTGAAACTAGCTTTAAAAATTTTGATAAACACTTTGAGTCATATTTGGGTTAATAATAACAATGGAAACCTTGTAAAGACAGTTTACACACCTTATAAATGACAACTTCTGTTTGGGAACATCTATGCAATTTCTCCCTTAATAGATTGCCGTCAAAGTTCACATAGGCTTGGTGAATGTTTCTAAAATAATCTGCGTCACGCGTCCTTATGTTGTATTTGGATGGAGAGTTCCAATGCAGTATCTGAAACATTAAAATGTCTACACAAAAATACAAAATAGCTTATTGTAAAACGGCATACAATTTTAGATAATGATGTCATGCCTGATTAGTAGTCTATCAATACTATTAATCAGGTGAATTATAGTGTATCAATTACTACTGTTTATGGGCATTCGTATCGCTTACCATCAGGCGAACGTCACCCGTATCATTCAAATGGCATAAAAAATTCACATAAAAAACACTTGTGTAAAATCTTTGTAGTAGAAGCTATATAGTCACACTTAATGCGAAAGTCATTTCTACCAGTCGATCATAGGATTGCACAGCGAAATTTACAGTAAGCTGGCGGTAACACAATAATATTCACATACCTTTACATTATTCTTATCTTCACCATAACAGTTCTTCGCTAAAGTTTTAGTGGACATCTGTACATTGTACTGACAGCTTATATTGTAAACCAAACGTGGATTTTTCTTTATTATCGCATTTATTATGTCCTGATCAGCCAGTGTGGTTTGTTTCAGTCTATCTATATTCTCGTAGACAGCATCATGCCAGAGGGTCGTCCAGTCATTGTTATTTCTTATTTTATTGAGGTCTAACAACATTACTCCAGTGTTATACCCTCTGCCGAGTGCTGGCCAGCGTTTCGCGGTATCGTAGTACCAATTACTTTCGTTCTCCACTAAACCTAAGACCTGGAATAAAATATTTAAAAGGTATCACATTCTAGATAGAAAATAAAAATTCGAAATTTAAAATAGTCTAAGTATAGTCATAGAAAAAATATATAGAAACATTCATAATTTTTTAAAGAATAAGGTGCATGTAATTATCGGATGTTTTTTTAAAATTTACAAACACATTCACGCCTTTTATCCACGAGGGGTTAGGTAGTGCGCAACAGGTGCACTCATTTTCTATCGTGTGTATTCCATCACATGATGTGATCGGCGCGAGCTTATCGCCATATCGGACACAATCTCCAAACTCCGGGCTAATATTGAATAGAAAAATCCAATATAATTTTGCTCGACCCGGAAATCGAACCCGAGACCTCAGCACTGTAGTCGTACTCTAATACAACTACGCCACCGAGGCTTTTAGTATTTAAGGCAGTCATTTACTTTTAATAAAAAAATATATGTACATCTAAAACCCACCTGATCATCGCTCATGTTTCTAAACATCCCCCACAATTCTGCGACGTCACTCAAAAACGTCAAGTCAGAGTCCAAAACTATGACTTGGGTCAGTGTGTATGGCAGTATGTCAGGAAACAATAATTTCACTAAAGCATATACACCAGAATAATGACTGTTCGGTATCCATCTCACTTGCGACAGGCGATTTTGAGCATTATAGCATGTGTACTTAACTGTAATGCAAGCAAAGATTACATTATATCTTTGTTTATAATTATAAAACATTATATCATGTTGATAGTATTAGAAGATTTAATCTTTAGTAATATTTGAAGATCTAATAATATTTTATTAAAAAGTTATAAATAGGACTGTAGTAAAATACAGTTATTAATCATTGGTTATAACAACATAAAGGTGAGGTTCTAGTAGATACATGTTTGATAAAAGAGTATTGTTTATAACAACTAACTTATATAGCACTGAGTTTAAGGTGGTTCATAAAATGTTGTTATAACTAGTTTTCACTGTATCTATGTTTTGAATTAAAAAAAAAAAAGCCACAGCATATCATAAATTAAATTTTGTATTAAAACAATAATTTAACATAAATGTAAGGACATAGCAGCACATTTTTTTTAAGATGACCTGTTGTACTCCAAATAACTTTAGGAATTCTACAGCAAATAATTTTTATTTAAAAACCAAATAGATTTTTGTTTATTGCTATATAAAACAAGACGAGTTTGTCGTTTGCCTGATGGTAAGCAATATGACCACCCATAAACAGTAGAAACACCATTCAACACCTTGAATTACAAAGTATTGTTTGGTATTCCACTACGCCCGCCATCCTTACATATGGGATATCTTATGTCCAGTAGTTACACTGGCTACAATGATTAAACATCTACAAGTTCCACTCACCATCTGGCAAGTCCCAAGTGTCAAACAACTTTGTAATTGTATGTTGCGATCCCACATCCACTATCATATGGAAGTGAAGAGGGTTTTGACGATGATGGAGCATGGACTTCAGCATGGGAGTGATCAGGCGAGTGCATTTACCCATGCACACAAGTGCTATGTGTATTGTTTCACATAGTGTGCCTATTGTGTCTGGTATCTAGAATTGTATCATAGTAAGTTATTATTCTAGTTTGGTAATAGTAAATTAAATTATAGCATGTCTGGAGATTCAAAATATTGTATAAATATCTTTAAATATATTTATATGATATAAGTAGGTAAAAAAACTCAGATTGAAAGTAGTGCTAGCTTTATGTATAAATAAAGTAGAAAATGGAACAAACATAACACATCTTTGAATCTTTAAATTTGGAAGCACAGTATTATATCACAATCTAGAAAATATGTCCTTAAATATGGAGTTTTCACCCTTCTATTTTTAAAACACACATGTGTGTGACACAAATAGTGCTGAACACACACTGAGATATAAGTTTTGTGGTTGAACAGGAAGGGTTACAAATTTTATTAACATTACATTAGCAAGATTTTTTGACTATATGAATGGGAAAGTTTATAATATTATACAAAATATATACCATGATCAGTATAATTTAATTATCCTGGAAAATCACAAAATTCGAGCCACAAGGAACACTTCCATAATAAAATAGTAAATATTTGTATACTCACAACAGGAACTTCGTAAGTTGTCACGGAATCAACAGTCATTTGTCTCATAGCACTTTGAGACAACCGCAACTGCGTTTTGAATACTTTATTCTGTGTTTCCAGAACACTTATACGTGATATTAACCACCAATAGTATGCCACTGATATTGCTATCCATATCCCGAAAGGAACGCCTAGCCAGGGTCGAAGAAATAAACAGGACAGCACATTTCTAGATCTCAAATTCATTTTCATTCTTTGTACATGGTTTAAAATATTATTGAAACTACAATTCCATGGTTATCCTATTTAATTAACTAGTTTGTTGACCTTGTCTAAAATTAAAGAGAAATTGATAAGTAGGAAGTGCGAGTAATTTTTAATTAAAGTTCTAATTGATTCAAACTTTTTACTCACCAACCTTTAACTTTGATGCCGCATGTTTTCTATTTGCTTTGCGAGCGTTATATATTTGCATTTACTAAACTAATCTGTTATTTACATTATTTTTTTATGTATTGTGTCTACTCGAAATTTAATAAACACCTCCTACAAAGCCTAACAAAGTGACAACTGACAACTGACAAGTGTCAATTTTTTTTTTTTTTATAATTCGTCCTTAGAGGACAGGCTATAGTCTTACGACCATACTGCCTATGACAAATGTCAACCTTGAAATATTTGTCGATATGTCAAATCGCTTAGCATATAGAGATGTTAATATATCGATATATAGTATCGAGAAATTACGTACGGTTTCCACATACAAATTTTTATAAAGAAAACTATAACATATTTTTATGTTTGCAAATTTACTTAAGGTGGTAGCTCAAGGTCCATTTTCATACATTTTGTAAAATAATTAATAATCATGGATATTTCTGCCTTTAAAATTTCGTCATATTAAATTTTAAAGGCCGAAATATCCATGATTATTAATTATTTTTACATTTTTCTTTCAACTGCGAGAACTAATCACTAACTAGACGTGAATTTAAATTCTTTACTTGCCAATACTTGTTTAGTTACCCAGATTAAAGCCGAAACAAAATGTATGAAAATGGACCTTGAGCTACCACCTTAAGTAATTAGTTGATAATACATCAACTTCGTACGCTTTCAGCTGGTCCAGTCAAGTATTATTGATTTGACATTGACGTGTGTTAAAGAGCGATTCCATTCCGTCTAGTGGGGCATATCCGTCTTTACGCAATAACAGACGTTCTTATCGAAGGATTGCTTTGATAGCCCTCTCTGACTATATTTTCATAATATTATTTTTAAACGGATTCTCGCATTAACTTGCTACCTACAACAGATTTAAACAATATCAACTTAAAAATGTTTAGAAAAAAAGAACCTCCTGGATTATTAAGTACTTGGTAGTACTTACATAATATGATATTGGTGGCATAAAAGAAGTTTCTTATAATAAGATAAGGTCTCCTTGTACCACAACATAAGAACTCATTATAAAGTAGGTACAATTACATAATTTTTAGAGACTTACGCCCGAAATTAATAACCAATCCTAATCCAATGTATGCCATCTAAGATTGATAATTCATTCGTTTTTATGGATAAAGCATGCCAATAACCAATCCATAGATTCAGTAAGCTATCTCTAACAATAATCGATCTTTGAGAGGACGGATTACAGATCATAGATTACCCTCTGTTTGAAAATGACAGTTTACGCTTGCCAATACTCTATCTACCCGTTTTGACATTTGATTTGATTGTTGTAAACAATCGAATTTTCCAATCGGACCAATTCCTCAGTTTACTCCATATGTTTTGAATATCGCTTACACTGATTTTAAGGGAAACGAAAAGGCAATGGAAATATCCATATTCTCTAGTGACAGTGACGACAGTGATTTGGAGGGACTAGCGATACTGATAGCGAAACTGAAAGTCGCGCTTCATCACGGGTAATGAAAAGAGTTAACTACATGCAGACCCTGAATGAGTTTGATTTCACGTTTGGATAGGCTTTCGAAATCTGCTTGCCAATCATTGTTAGTTAAACTGATCTCGTATATTCGTGTTACTTCTATGTACAAGGTAAATAATTTTTGACATTATTTACAAAAAATACCGTACCTACCGAACTATTAGATAGGTACTAACAAGGGGCAATTGCATCGTTTTTTCAGGAACTATGGTGTTTCTCCATTCCATCAACTTTTGCTAAGGAATAGGAAATATTTATATTATCTTTTTCAGGACATTTGGTACATGGAAACGTCGCTTCCCTGTGATTGCATTGACATTGCGTTTATCTTTACCTAAAGTTCAAACAATAATAATTGCAACTGCAGTTTTGCACAATATTTGTCGGAATCACAGGCTAGAGGAAATTCCAACCCAAGTGGAATTATCAACTGCTGATATTATTAATTATGAGAACAATATAGAGAATCAAGATGTTGGAGAAAGAACATCATTAACAAATAACTTCTTTACTTAGTAAAATAAAATACCTTTACAATCACTGCTATTTATTTTATTGCTTATCTACATTTGTCATTCAAAATAATAATTACAAATTAACATAGTTTTATTAGTTGAAAGTTAAAACATAACAGGCAAAATTTCCATACATTATCTATACTATTATATAAAGCTGAAGAGTATGTTCGTTTGAACGCGCTGGTCTCAGGAACTTCCGGTTCGAATTGAAAAATTCTTGTAGTGTTGGATAGCCCATTTATTGAGGATGGCTATTATAGGGTATATGTATATCATCACACTATGACCAATGGAACCAAAAACGGCTAAAATTGATTACTTTTGAGAGCTTCCGTTGCGTGCGCTGCATAAACGGTTAAAGTTATGCAACAATTATGTATAACGGAATTGTAATTTGTTCCATAACACTGGATAATGTGTACAGAGTCCAATTATTATTATATGGCACCGAGTTTACTGCGTACTTCATACTAAAAACTAAATCCTTTAAAGATTTATTAATATATTATGAACAATGTTATTAAACTTCAGTGTCAAAATATGTCAGCAACCACATTACTCACGTTCCATTTTGAAACTAATTAAAAAGTTTGTATCTTAAATATGACATGTACTAATTATTAATTATTTCTTTTGAGGGCTAAAATACATAAAATATTTTTTATTACTCCAAGTCTTATTTTTCGCAATTAGGCAAATATTGAAACGAATAGTTTGTATGGAAAATACAAAAAGTATTTTTTTTACGAATGGAATATTCTGCATAAAATGGAATGGTCAGGAGGGAACGCATCTGGAAAGGATTGCCAGCGATCTATCGTTGAAGGCAAGCAAGGATAGGCGAGTTAAGATATTGGCATGCCAATAGGAGAGCAATCGAAAGATAGTCGGCAATCTAAGATAGGTTTCAGTCTTCGATAGTAGATACATTATTAATTTCGGGCGTTAGCAGTTTAGATGACTCAGTCACCAACCCAGTAACTTTATCAAAACCTTGTCGTCCTTTTATGTATTTTTTTTAGTTATTACAGGGTGAACTAAAAGTACAGTAGTATGGTTAAAATTAGTAGAAAAACTTCTAGTAATAAAACTAATAAGTACTTTATTTCAACACATCCATCAGTTAACTACATTGTATAAACAGGGCAGTAGGTATTTAATAACCAAATATTACGTTATCTATTGTCTTGTTATTTTGATGATACTGTATTATAACAATCTACATTCTGTAATATATAAATATATTGTAACAAAATCGTCAACGGTCAAAAAAAAATTATAAATAGGTAGGTATATAGAGTTACCTATACCTCAAGAAAAGTTAAAATAGTTCATTTTGGTGTTGTCATGTAAAAATGTAGTTAAACTGTAAATATTTTAATTTCAACTGGTGGGATTTCATTAATACTACAACTGTTTTATCCTAAAGAAATAACACTGATATAGAAAAAATAATTCGTAGAAATTGATACAAGAATCAGCTAGTTTAACTTATAGTAATCTATAAAGTATATAAGTACCTATAATGGACATACTTAATAGGTTTTACAATTTACCTACGGAAAGAATACGACTCTTGTAATTCATATAAAATACTTAAAATACATTGTACAATTAAAAATCTAATAGAAATTATGATAATATTGATGGTAAAAAAATAACTAATTCTAAAAAATCATTCAAAAAGGTACATTCGCTTTTGTTAGGAAGATCACACCTCAGCAGATATAAAAACAAATTATTAAATATGTATAATATGTTAAACAATAAATATTTCAAAAGTATAAAGTAAGTAATCCATTTAAGATCAATTACAATTTTTCTATTTCAAACAGTGCAAAATTAATAATATTCTGTCATATTTCGCCGAGGTAATGAAATCTGTTAATTTATTTCTGTTTCGCCACCCCACTGTCTTGCTTGGGGTTGTTGCGTTTGCTGCTCATAGGGTTGTCCGTAAGCAAAACCGGGTTCGGCACTGTCGACAACCCTGACGGGCTCAGTGGGTTCAGGACTGTCTTCGGTGACATCCTTCTTGTAGGGTATACTCTCATCATCTGAATTGATCTTCATGGACTCATCTGGATCGATTGGACGTGTTCTGTAAAGTAATAATTATTTGCTAAATTTTTTTATTTGTAGGTATTTCTTATGCTAAAATTATTTTAAAAATAACCAATGATTATTAAACTACTGATAAATCAATACTACCATAATATAATAAAAGTTTTATTCTGAAGGAATCGTAGTCATAATAATTTTATTCTGAGCGAGCCGCAAATAAATTGATTAAAAAAATAATGAACGAGGTTTCATTTTATTTTAACTCAAATCCCTTATAAAAAATCCACCAACTTACTTGATAGTGAGGAAGTCTGCTTCATCCCTCTCCTCCGCCTTCCTCCTTTGCAATATTCTCCAACCAATGCAGATCAGAACAACGATGATGGGTACCATCACGGCACTGATGATGCCCCAAGTGGCACCGAGGGTTCGCGCTGAGTACTCCTGCTTGCCTGCATAGTTGAAAGAATTTGTAAGTTACATACTTTTTGAATTACATTAGTGCCTGTGCATCTTGATTGTAAATAAATTCACCCCAATCATGTAAAATTTTATTTTTACCATATTTTTTATTGTTAAGTAATTATAAGCGTTCCTTGATGATGGCCTTGTGAATGACTAATTTTTTAGCTTTTAAAATACAGTCTTATAAAACATATTTTGACCATTACATACTTTGGTTTTGTGTATTCTTATATCTATACGCAATATACCTATGTTGCATATAATTGGACCGCGAAATCCCAATGTATTACACAAAAACAAAATAAATATCCACAAGGTAAACCATGTTTCGCAAATTATCTAAACACCAGTAGATACGCTATCTGCAATCGCTCATCGGCCTACATTATCTATCACTAATACACGGGCAAATAAAAAACTTGATACTCACCGTTGGTATGACCCCAATTCTTTGTGTGCATAGGAGATAAGAAAGCAAGTAATAATCTCATAGATTATAGGAAAAAACAAATAAAAACACATCACAAAATTGAGAAAATTTCCATTCCACTCAAACCGTGGTCCATTATTTCTTGCTTTCTTATAATAAACAAATATAAAATCATAGGGAAGCCATTCTACCACAGGAACAGAAATTTCCTCTTGATGTGACATACAGTAATGTAAAACCATTTTATTTTTAATATTACAACTATATATAAATAGCACAAACATTCAACAACGATGGGAAAGAGTCACGAGACATTTTGGTAGAAATCACTACCTAGGATTGCTATCCGAAGCAATAAACAATAAGTGCAAAATAATAAGGTATTGTGTAACTTATAATATACACCCAAAAAAATTGTCATAGACATGGGCAGTGAATTTATAGTTAACCTAAAATAAATCTACGATAATCCGAATTACGTAATTTAGACCATAGTGGATCGACTGCTAAAAGTTGGCAACTCAGTAGTCGGTGGGTCTATTAGTGTTTCCATTGACTTGCCCTTCTGAGGAGTAGTAGTAAATGTTTTTATTTCATCAGCTGGTGCGCTTTTAGGCGGCTCCGGAAGACCAGGGTTGTTGTAAGTATTCCTTGGGCTTGCATCAGAAGTAGGGCTAATAGGGGGTGAGTAAATTTCGGAGTAAGTTGGCGAATAGTGCGAAGGAACGGGACTATATTGGTCTTCGTATTTGGGGGCATATGGATCCTCCGAACCATCTTTGGTCGAGTAACCAGAATCAGAGGGGAGAGCGTGTCGACCGGTCTGACGTGGCCTGCTCAAGTATTGAATGTCCTTTGCAGGACGGGTCAAGGTGGAATCCTTGTTAGATTCGGAATCAGACGGGGAAGTTATTGAAAGCAAGTCTTCTTCAGACAGATCCCAGGGTTTCTCTGGGAACTCGACATCAGGAGCGTTTGGCAGTGGCTCATTAGTACGATAAGATTTATTGTAATTGCGGCGTTTCTTTGGCAAACTAGAGCTCTTATCCGATTTGCCAGATTCACTTTTGCCCGAATCTGGGTATCCTATGCCAGAGCTCTCACCATCAGCGGGTGCAGGTGGGGCAGCCCTAGTGATAGCTGGTCGATTCATAGGTGTTTCCTCGGTAGGTGTGATTGGTAATTTTGGTTTCTCGTCGGAATCCTGACTACGCATAGTAGATGATTTCATAGTGTCCGTGATATTTCCCATTGATGTTGATCTTAGATTAAGTCTAGACGCGGATTTTGAACGTGGTATGTCTTCGAATCGGAATCCCTGTTTGCCCTCGGACCTTGGCTTGTGCCAGCACCAGAACCAGAGCAGGCAAATCAAGAGGCCTAATGGTAGAATAACTGCCACTATGACGCCCCAGGTTAGGAACAGGGCGCGTTGAGAGAATTCTTGGTTACCTGAATATTAAACATAACACTTAAGTAGTTGATTGTGATTTAGCATCCCCTTAAAAGCAGTATATTTTTTAAACAAAAGAAATACTTATTTATTGACTACTCAAACCATTTGAGATGGAAATCAAAACCTTCTAATATGTTTTTTGATTTTTCAACAGAAATAACAATTTACAATATAAATAATAAAAGAACAAAAATATCATAAACCACGACATCTTCTCTTCCTAATAAAATTCTAATGTTAGTAAGAAACATGATAAACCACTCACGCAAGCACTCGGTGTATCCATAATCCGGAAGGTTCCATCTGCCGTTGTCCTCGCACACTCGTCGGTTGTCGCCGATCAGAATGAAGTCCTGGTTGCACTCGAAGTTCACCTACACCAGGAAAGCAATGTAAGTGAATCACGTTATAAGGAAAAATAAATAGGGTTTGGGGACAACGCGTGAATTCAGTGAAATAATAAACGAGAATTAAAATAGATATGTGGAATTGTGTATTAATTTAATATTGGCAAAAATAAGATCTCAATTTTTAGGCAATATATGAAAGAGGAGGAATTTCTCAATTAGACGAGTATTTTTGGACACTGAAGCCTTCAAAACTTTGTTGTTCAAATGCGTCATAAACATTGGATAAATTTAGATTTTTCTGTCGTAATCAAATTTCATAAATAGATTTTTTTTTTGGGTTTAATTATACTACAGTCACAATTAATTTGAATGAATGTATTTTTTCCCTTATTTCCTTTGATATATTTCTACTAAATAAATTAACATTTGCGAGGTGTTCTCGTCCGCTAAAAACATTAAAATATTAGTACTTTACCCGTGTTCCTGGAGTGAAGAAGAAGTTACTCTTCCGTCCAAACCGTGGAGTTTCCAATATACCGCAACTAATCACACGTCGAGCGTTCGTCTCCTTTATGTTGGTCTGAAAAAAAAAACAAATTATTGAACGCATTGCGCACATTTATTGAACGTAATAAATAAGGCATCAATTCACAATGTCATATACATTGAATCAATAACCGTTCGTTGTAAATAGAATAATGTAGAAAACCACAGTCTGGGTCAGGAGTAAAGTAAACCGCAATTTTTTACCCATCAAGGATTCTTATTAACGCATAAGTATTTATTAATTGTGGGTAAAACTAATTAACAATCGCATGGAATAAAATCACTTATAAGATAGTGACCTATACTTAAGACTCCTTTACAAAATCGATGATACAGGCTAAATATCTTTTTTCTTGTAGCTACAAAGTGCTGTATATATTTTTTTATATTATCCCGAACAAAATAACAGTATATTAAACTCACTTCTAAAATATTCCGTAGGTAAACGAAATGTTTGTCACGAGAACCGGACAGATACTAAGGTTTAAGCATAGATGGTCCTACTGTCCTTGGCTGATGCATTATAATTAATAGAACAATAGGCTGACAAGATTCTTGAATGCACGCGAGATGTGGCAAAAACTGAATCCTAGATGTCATTCCAGTCAATGAAAAAAGTTACATGAATTCAATGTTATAAAAAATGCAGATCGACAATGTGTGCGTTATGTGCAGGTTGCAAAAGCAGATGGCAGGAAATTTTAATAAGCTGGTCTTTCGAAGGTGATTCTAATGTAATGTTTTTATAATAGAGTCAGTAAGTCCCAATTCAAATATAATCTCCCCCAACGAGAGTTGTTCCACTTTCCACTGTTTTCATAACTACCCTGGCCTTTCTTACTGAATCTATACCGGAATACGAAGCGCCGGTACAGGACAATTTGCTTTAATTTAACCCTTTGTACTATACATTCATTATTTAGTGTAATACCCTTCCACCAGGTTCTGAGATTTTTCAAAGATCTGGGGTTAATATAAAGTCAGAATAAAAATAGGTACATATTTGTAGTCAATCTTAGCCTCGGTTATATTATACTATACAACCTTGATTTAAGACTCATGTAACTTGCAATCATCAAATTATATTCCACCATTTACCATACGCCGTATGCCGATAATTAAATGTAAATGTCTAAAGAGACCTATATTCCGCGTGTGGGAAACTGTCATGTTGTTTCCATGATCGGCTTCTATTGCGTGTGAAATTACAAATGAGTCATAGTAATTGGCATCTACAGTCATCGTAGGGGAAAATCCAGCGATATGTTCAGGATATAATGGAATAACATTCATCAATAGATGTAGTTTACTTTATAACGTATAGTTACTTAGGAAAATTAAGTTTCGCATTTCAACGAATATTAAATCTATTTTGGAGTTACTTAAGATATACCTAACTCAAAGTATGGAGAACGCAAAGCAAAATTTTTAGGAATAGTAATATCATATGCTGCTAAAGCTGTCAAGAAATAAAACATTGTGGTTTTTGAACAAACATGAATAAAAATCGAAGGATCCATGACTTTTGTTCAAAAAAATATCTCCTTACTAAGTACCAACAGGACATATTGTAGTAAACTAAAATATTTGTATAATACTTCAGTTTGGGATAATTAATTTATAAGTAACAACTCCTAACTGACGTAATTAGTGCAATGAAAAAATAACTTAAAACACTTACGATAGAAGACAAATAATTCTTCGTAAACTCCGCCATGTCTCGATCCAAGGTCATACCATAATCGTATCGGCATTGATACGAGTCCTGACAAATCTCTATGGCCCGTGCCACGTCCTGTGATCTGTTTGCTGGTAAGAAGTCCGCTGGTTCGCGTATAAAGTTCGGTATGAATTGATTGTCGTTGTAATACGCGGCCGTTCGCCCATATTCTCTTACGAACATCGCCACGCCTATATTTCGTTGTTCTCGATCGGTAAGTTGCCCTGGAAATTCAAATTCAATAACTATAGTTCTTAGATCTTTTATATTGATAGTAATTGAAGGTACGAATAGCAAACCTAGGAATAACTTTAGGTGTATATTCAACAGTATTTATTATACTGCCTTCTATTATGGCTATTAGAAATTAAGTTCTGGAATGTCCTACTTTAGTTGTGTATTACTTTCTGACACCACTGTATTTATACACCATTAAGTTCAATTTAGAATAATAAAAGAATTTTAAGATGTAGAATATGGTTTCAATGGAAGATAAAAAGCAATCTATATAATTTTACGGAATGATCTATTTTATTTATTTATAAAAGACTTACAAAACTGCGCGAAGTCCCTGTGTGCTGACTGGAAGTTATTCAAATCGACAGCAACTATCGTGCCATCTGGCCGCGTGAAGTCGTCGTTTACGTCTAGCGACCAGTTACCAAACAAACCGCGTGTTTGATTCTGGGAATAAAATTAGTAAAACATAAATATGTAGCTCAAAATCAAAGTGTCTAATAAATTTGGATGTTATCTCCACTTGAAAACACTCTTATAATTCTCGGATATGGGTAGACAAAAGCGCATCTTGTAAACACAGATTTTGCCAATCCTTCTATTATGACCACTGACGTATATTCTATAGACACGAACGTCCATATAAACTATTTTTTCAAAATCTGGAGATAGAACTAAACTTTTAAAACATGCAATGTTAAAACGCTTTAAGTGGACTATAAGTAAAAGGGCAACCAATATCGGATTGCAGTACACTTCATTTGAACGCAGTGAGTGTTCGGAACGCCAGATCTAGTACGTAGATAAATATCGATGAATATGACAGATTAACACTAGCGGTCCAATCGTAAATAACTCAGACGTGTTTGAAAAGAATATTTCACATTTTGGTAAATAAATAACTAAACTATTCAATAAATATTACTCACCATATAAGTCCAAGGCAGGTAGACCCTGGCAGTCATGAAGCCTCTGTTCTCCACCACCTCGACGCCCGCACCCGAAGAGAACATGATCACGATCTCCGACTGGTTCAGGATGTACATAGGCTGGTAGACTGTCACGCCTGGTGAAGATATTAAATGTATTGTAACATTGTTTAATCCCTAAGAAGAACATTACCATTGCTACTATCGTAAATTAGATTTAAGGTGTTTCATTAACTATGTTATTACTGACTACTTCTTAGATTAGTTTTGGCACTTTCTCGTTTCATTTGGTATATTCTTTACTTTCTCCTGGCTAAACCACTTCTATGAAATTATTCTAGCTAAGCCTCATTAATCAGTTTTTTGATGATGTGCGGACTTAATTACAAAGGTAATTGTTATGCACACAACACGCGTATTATCCCCGAAAGGTTTGGCAGAGGGGCAATTATTGCACACAGTTTCCGCCGTGTATATTCCGTCATATGATGTGATAGGGGCGGATTAGGTGGGATATAGGCAAGTCTATCAACATATCGGGCACAAATTCCGGACTTCGGGCTGATACTGAGTAACCCACTATCACTTTGTTCGAACAGGGGATCGAACCGGAAATTTGAGCACTGCAGTTGTACCTTAAAACAACTTCGCCACCGAGGTAGTCGTGATTTTTATAATATCTAAATCTTCTGATTATTTGAGTGCTTGCTTTTAAACCTCTACAGTATTAAGTAAATATATCTTACCAGGGAAGTATTGTACTCTGAGTGCTGGTCTGTCGAAGTAGACTCTCTTTCCGTCAGCGAACACGTCGAGTCTGTATCTCCATTGCGCGTGTTGGGGACGAATGCGTACCTGGTAATTAAAGATAGCTTAGATATTATATTATTTCAAATCATTACAATTTGCTTTGAATTGCTCTTTGTAGAGTTAGTTTCTCGAAATAATTTTCACTTCTAAACCTATAAAACAATAGGTGTTTCAATATAACATCATTCGCGATTAACTTCATTTAGGCCAAATGATAGGTAATATATTGTGGGGGCAGCTATCAGGGCTTATAACTAAAAACATATATCAGCTCACCTCAATAGGAACCGAGTTGTTGGAAGCAGAGACGATGGAGGTCAAGTGCGTGGCGTTGACTGGGCCGTGCCTATTCCTGGGGACTTGTTCAAATCTACCCTGCACGTCCAGTCTTAGTTGCGGGTGATCCACTCGCACCAACACGTATTCACCTAAACAAATGAAAGATGTGATGCAACGTTCAAGAGTGCAACGGCATAAGTCATGAGCACATGTACGTCATTGGTCGCTTTGAGGTCCAATATGTCCTCGTTTTTTATGCTTGGTTCTTAGTTGATGTTTGTCACTGGCTTATACTTACAATGCGGCTTTTGAAATAAAACACTTTACTGTATCAGTTTTTAAGATCTGATGTTGCAGGATAGGAAATTTAGTTCGGCATATTCCAGCAGTTTTATAATAATATACATTTAGATCATGAATTTAAATTTAAGAGTAGAGATAAACCTTTTTCTCTTCGATTCCTAAACTTGGCCTTAGTTTATTTATCTATAGGCTGTCTTGTGGATCAAGGCTCTCCCATTTTTTTGTTATCCTGCTTATAAAACAGTACAACAGCTTTCACATCAATCATATCACGCATTTAGTTGATAACAGAATAATCGTGTGATGAAACGTCACACTTACCTTTGCCGTTGAAAGTGTACTGAAGATCGTCGAAGGTAATGATATGAGGGTCCCCGAATATACCCGCTACTCCTGGAGATTGGTACGCGACGCAATCTTGAGAGGGACGACGTTCAAACCTGATAAAGAATTATACATTTTGAACTCATATTGATATATTAAAAGTTGTTCTATGAAAAGATGTTAGGCGGATTTCTTTCCCTACGTAGATCTTACACGTGCTATATTTGTCTGGGTTAGACGTGTAACTATTACTGTACAATGATTTGTATTAAATTTTAAGATGAGATAGTATTCTGCTCTCGAACCTGTTTCAAATGTATAGAATAAAATTTAATTTATTTCATATATCATAATTCAAAAGCACCATAAAAGTACAAAATTAAGTCTACTAAAAAATGTTGATAGAGGTCATTTTTGTTAATTACCTTAGTGTTTCGCAGCCGACCGCCTGTTCTTCTTGCCACAAGCAGCACTGGTAGAACGGGATCATGTCGTGGAACCAATTGGAAAGCGAAGGCACCTAGTAACAAAAACATAAAATAATACAATAAAAAAAAATACTTTTCTAGTTCTATATCGTAAGTCCTTTTCTGTATCAAAAAGGCAATTAGTTTTTAAAGGAAAGATATATAGATAGTTTTAGTACCTTGTTAGCTTCGTTGTATGGTGTGAACCCGAAGTCGTGGGACCTGGCCGGCTTGGAGCCCCACATCTGGTCGTAAGTTAACATCAGGAAGCCGTTCTTATCGTAGCAACATTGCTGGCCAGAACCTTCCGCGCTATAGAAAAAAAAACACATTGTCATACTATAGTCTGTTCAGAAAGAGAACCGTCGTGGCCGAAAAGTGAACTAATTTTACGATTTTTATATAGCAACCCTTTCACGCTATTTGGTAAATGTTAAACTAATTTTTCATGTCGTATTTTAGTGATTTTTGTATAGAAACATACCGAAACTAAAAAAAAAGTAATTAAGCATAGTAGCGACTCAAATCCCACGACGGTTCTCTTTATGAACGGACAATAATTGCTTTAATTAAAAAAAAAAAACTGAAAAAAGTACGGTTTAAATTTTCATTGTGTCTGTAGAACAAAATGGTTTGATTCATATATTCTTGTCATTTGAAGGAAAACACGTGGAATTTATAATTATGCGCATAAAAACTTGCTAACTTTCAAACAAGAAACGGGGCTAAGATATTGATTTATTTCCGATGACTAATTGAGTAGTTTATTAGAATTTTCAAGTATGTAGGGTACGATTGCTGCAATTTCGCAATTATTGACATGAAGGGCCATTGACTGTAGATAATTGTAATCGATACTGCACTTCAGCGTAGAGATAAGTTTTGTTTTTTTTCTTTTACACGACACAGACAGCCACGTGAAAGGAATTCATACCGAATGATTATTGAAAAAATATTAAACACACTAACCATAATAAAAATTGTGAAAAACGCATCGTAATTTATTGAGAGGTGGCGGCATAATTCTGGCGAACATCGAAGGAAGTAGCGTCTTTCTTTCGTTGACATCATATTTAGACTTTCTATAACTATTTTACCCTAGCGGGATAAATAAAAATATCACCAATAATTACCTCGGTCCACCACTCTTAACACAATGCACGCTGCCCCAATGATATCTGCAAGTAGGGTTGGTATCCTTGTCACAAGCAGTGTCTGGCATGAACCTGCCCTTATCCAGTAGGGCGTGTTCCAGGGTGCAGGGGCACACTGACACCTGCGAAGCGAAGTTCTTGAGGAATCTGTCTGTTCGGAGCCAGTTGTTGCACATGGCCAAAGGCCAACGCTGTCCGTGAAGCCTTTCCCATTGCGGTGCGAAGTACCAACCAAGTGGAATTGGACGACTCCAGAGAATCCTGAGAAAAAATTAAGAATTAATTTACAGATACAAATAGAAGTTACAAATTTTAGAAATCACAAACTATATTGGAGAAACTAAAATATGCCAAAATAAAACAAGCGAACTAATTAACATTGGTAAAAAATTTTGTTTACTGCACACAGAGAGAAATAATATCACAAACGATAAAACGTAAAACCGATTTTTTTTTAGAAAATGTTAAATTAATAAAGTGTAATTACTTACGGAGAGATAGAAATACCCCTATAGATATCTGGCGTCGTCAGGTTGATCTGTAGAAAACCAAACTGCATGTCGTTGTGCATAATATTTTCTCTGTTCCTAAAGTTTTGAGGGTTGATCACGTATTCTCCAGTATTCGCAACACCAGTCTCAATCATATCGATGAACTCTAATTGGGGCCTGATGGTAACTTCCTTGTAACCCCACAGACTGATTCGCAGTTGCACATTAAGATTTGTTGTCAAGTTGAACCGGTCCCATGTGATTCTTATCTCTGGTGGGTATCTCTCGTGGATTGCGTTGTCGGGGAAGAAGATTTTCTCCGATGCTGTAGCTGGTGTTTCTGAAATTAGCTTTACCGTTAGCATAAGTTTCTAATTGTTATTTATTGTATTATCAAAGTTCAAAGAAAATAACTTGGGTGACTACGAAATATTGCGTAAATTAGTGCTTCAAGTCCTATTTCTACAAATATTAGTGATACATTCTGAATACTTACCGACAAAGTATCGTCCCTTCCACTTATAAGGTTCATTGTTGATTGCAACTTCGAATCTAGCATAGCCATTGTGGTAGAAACGTGGTTGTACACAGACAGCCCTGTTGACGTCCACGACGGCTCCTTCGACTCTTTCAGTATCGAATCTACAGGAAATTCTATCGTTGGGGTTGAAGCAAGGTCCTGTGATGTTTACAACCGTACCACCAAGCATATTACCGCTCTCGGGGGCGAACATTAGCGGGAGATTTGCGCCGTCTAGAAAGGAGGTAAGATATT